>NC_142021.1:9584829-9829829 GCF_049901735.1 Notechis scutatus | reverse complement strand
TTATTTGAAATCTTCTAGTTCACCAGGATAAGAGCACAGGGTGATCTAGAAAGCTTTCTGAAGTCTTCTAGTTCCCCAGGATAAGAGCAAACAATGATCTAGTCTAGACAGTTATTTGAAATCTAGTTCACCAGGATAAGAGCACAGGGTGATCTAGAAAGCTTTCTGAAGTCTTCTAGTTCTCCAGGATAAGAGCAAACAATGATCTAGACAGTTATTTGAAATCTTCTAGTTCACCGGGATAAGAGCACAGGGTGATCTAGAAAGCTTTCTGAAGTCTTCTAGTTCTCCAGGATAAGACCAAACAATGATCTAGACAGTTATTTGAAATCTTCTAGTTCACCAGGATAAGAGCACAGGGTGATCTAGAAAGCTTTCTGAAGTCTGCTGATTCTGGGTGAGGTATAACTTTTGAGGATGTGGGCCAGTTGGCCTCTCAGTTGATGATTCTTCTTAAAATCTTCAGATCTCAGTTAAAATTCAAAGAGGACATCTCTAGCTTTTTAAAAAAAACAGGAGTGGGCCATGTGTGGTGATCCAGATGCAAGGGCTCCAGAAGACATCTTTTACTATCGATGGCCAATAGTTGAGAAGGTCAATGGGATGGCCTCTGGAACTCTATGCCTCATGATAAATTGATTTATTTTGGTATCTTTGAACTAGTTTTGGCAACTATCTGTACAAGTCCCTGTAGTATTCTTGGCAGGATTTGGGAAGTGGTTGACTTGACTTTTTCTTGCTTGGGTTGATGGGCCTAAGTGTCAAACTCATAAAAATATTTCTCTGGCCAACAGAAAGGGGGGGGGGAGTAGTGCATCAGTTTGCAAACCGAAACTGCATTCCATAAATGTTTTCAAAGATAGTAACAAGGTGACTGAAGTTTCTGCCATGCAAAAATTCTAACTGGAGAGCATGATTGATGATTCTTGGCTATGGATGTGTCCCATTGGAGAATATGAATTACGATACACCCAGAGGGTGGGGAAAAAAAAACCAGGGTCAAAGGTGACAGTGAATTATGTGTCTCAGAGTCAGCAAACCCAGGCAGTGCCGGCATGTTAACTCCCAATAAATCCTTTTGAAGTTTTGGAAGTTTGGCTCGAAACTCATGATTTAAATGGGGGTAACTGCCAGAATCCTGACACTAAGATCAAGCCAGTTGGTTTTGTTCCTAAAGTAGGACTAGAACTCATACTCTCCCAGCCTTCTGCTTCAACCTCTACCCAAAACTGACTTTCTCATGGTGAAACATACAAGCCCAGTCCTTGAGGGATCTTACAAAGCCTCCAATGCTCAAATAGCATGGTCAATGCTCATTCTGGCTGTGAACTCCAGAGGCTGTTCTATTCCTCTGAAAAGTATTCTCCAAAAATGTTCAAAAGCAAATGTCGCTCTTGGCTTAGAGACGAAGCCTCTATGGACAGCATGGCTGCGGATGAGAAGGTCACCTAGAACACTTTGTTCAAAATCTCTTCAACAGACCCCAGTGGAATGTCTTGAAGAGAAGCCTCAACCTTATTGGATTAGATACCTTGCCGTAAGGAGCATCGGCATTATTGGATTAGATACAGAAGAGGAAACAGATTTCATCTGTTCCAGAAACAGATGTGCATCTTGGCACATCATTTCAGCTTGTTTTCCTATTAGAAGCCCAAGGAGAAGGAGCAAAACAACATGTTGTTTACTTGGCTGCAGCATGACTATGGCTCCCTATTGCATTATATCCTATTCTATTCTATTCTATTCTATTCTATTCTATTCTACTCTACTCTATTCTATTCTATTCTATTCTATTCTATTCTATTCTATTCTATTCTACTCTACTCTACTCTACTCTATATACTCTACTCCACTCCACTGCACTCCACTCCACTCCACTCCACTCCATTCCATTCCATTCTATATTTCTATACTATATTCTGTAATTCTACTCTACTCTACTCCATTCCACTCCACTCCATCTCTTCGCTTTGCTTCATTTTTCCTGTCCTATTCTGTCCTGTTGTGTCCTGTTGTGTCATGTCGTGTCATGTTGTGACCTATCCTATCCTATCCTATCCTATCCTATCCTATCCTATCCTATCCTATCCTATCCTATCCTATCCCATCCCATCCCATCCCATCCCATTCCATCCTATCCTATCCTATCCTACTCTCTACCTTTTGGGTACCAGGGACTGGTTACATGGAGAGATGTTTGTCCACAGACTGGAGAGGGTGTGGTTTTGTGTTCTGCCTGCATCCTGTGGATGGGGCTTTGCTTGTTTCCGCAGCCCAGTTTCTGGCATTCTGCAGGCCGGTGTTGGTCCACGGACCGTGGATTGGGGACTCCTGTTCTAGTCCAACCCCTTGAAGCCATTTCAGGATCAACCAAAGCCCTTCCCAGCTCTCCTTCCTTGGAGTCTTGAGATTTCACAATGAACAACATCCATAATCACTATTTTCTGGAAGCATTTTTCTGCTCGCCGATCCATTATGCAATCTCCACTGAAACTTCCAAAATGTAGCAAGGCTTGTTCGATTGTGACTGCCATTCAAAGGATCTGGATTTAATTTATATGCCTGTTAAGGCCAAAGAACCTCCGTATAAATAATGCTATGTTTTGTTCCCTTCTGATTTTACACAGAATGTTATTAGCAATCTCCTTCTGGAACCAGTTTTCTCTTGCGCACCATATAAATCAATCAAATTATTCATCCTCTAGCCACAATGCCTTATTACGCTCATTGCAACCCACAGCATGTAGAGAATGCTGATGTGATCTCTTTTTTGCTTAAAACAACACCCCCCCCGCTGAATACTACATGTGAAAACAAGGGTCGAAATCTATTCTTTGTATCTACAGATTGACAGCTAAAGCGGTTGCTGTTCTCCTACCTATCTTGGGAAGTTCATGGATCTTTGGAGTCCTGGCAGTGAATGACCGAGCGTTGGTGTTCCAGTACATGTTTGCAATATTTAACTCCTTGCAGGTATGGCCACACACCTCTCAAGATGCTATAATGAGGTTTGTTGTATTTAAAGCAGTAAGATAACCTAATAGTACTTAGACTTCTGTACTGCTTTTCCCAGCCCTCTCTAAGCAATTTAGAGAGTTGGCCTCTTGCCTGCAACAATCTGGGTCCTCATTTTATCCACCCCAGAAAGATGGAAAGCTGAGTCAGCCTTGAGCCCGGTGAGATTCGAACTGCCAAATTGCAGGCAGCCGGCAGGCAACAGAAGTAGCCTGCAGTACTGCCCTCTAACCACTGCGCCGCTGCAGCTCACCAAGCTTCTTCTAATAAAATCCACATGTGTGCTATATTTGAATGCAACCGTTGGCATTGTTGAGGGACAAAAATGACTTAGATGTTCTATTTAGTCAGGTGGAGCAACTGCCAAATCTTTAGCAATCACCTCAGTGGTGGGATTCAGCTGGTTCACACCAATTCAAGTGAACCAGTTGTTAAATTACCTGTCAGCCTTCAAGATTTTCTTCCTTTGCTTTGCATCTTTCGGCTGTCATAAGTAACGGGGGGAGGAGGGGGAAAAAGTATGGGAAGTGAGCTGGAGGTGTTGCATTCTAGTGTTGTATAAAATGAGGAGGGGGAAGAGGACATTCTTGCTTAGCTTTCTTTTCTCTGCGCGGCTGCAAACCTTTATCAAAGTATGCCAAGGTCAACGGGCAGAAGCCTCATCACCACCTGAAGATGTCCACATGATGACATCCACAACTTTTAATTGGAAGAACCATTTGAACTATTGGGGGTGGGAACATTGCCATCACTTTGTATATGTGATTTACGCGCCTATTCCTCAGATTCAGAATTCTTTTGTTGCTACCACTTGACTTCCAGTAAAAGATTATCTTTTCTCTAATTAAACGAGTCTAAGTGTTTCTTTCTTGGATTTCGAATGGAGCACCAGCTGACATTACCACCACACACACACACCCCGCTATCTAAGCGGATCCTGTGCACTGCAGTGCAATGGAGAAATGGGCAGCAGAGTAGCCAGTACGAGGGAAGGAGAAGGTCGCTTTCCCTCTTCTCAATAATTTATTAAATTATTTGAATCCCACCACTGAGTCACCTACAACAACAGTCAGGGATGGAATGGCTCAGCAGTTAAAGACACTGAGCTTGTCAGCTGACAGCTCGGGTTCAAGACCCAAACTCCGTGCAACGGAGGTAAACTCCCGTTTCTCCCTCCAGCTCCTGCCCACCCAGCAGTTTGAAAGTATGCAAATGGGAGTAGATAAATAGGTACCCCTTCTGTGGGAAGGTAACAGCACTCCATGCGCCTTTGGCATATGCCGGCTCAATTGTGCTCGTAAGTTGAGGACTACTTGTACACTTTTCTTAGTCAACAATTGTGAGCAAGGTCACAGACTTCCAAAAACTTTCATACATCACAAATCTCCTTCCTTAACTGTAGTAGCTCCAAATGTCCTTTCTGACTTTCTTTGCTTTTTTTTTTTTAAAAAAATAATAATTTGATTTTATCGTTTCAGGGTTTCTTCATCTTTCTGTTCCATTGCCTCCTGAACTCAGAGGTAGGTTCCCATCTCCACCCCATTTCAGGGAATAAAACCCAGTTGATGCTGGAATAAGAATATCATTATGTATCCCTTTAGCGGGAAAAAATACATTGATTTAAAGTTTACACTGAAAAATAGACCTTGTGTTAGGAGAATGGGGCCATTTAATTACAAGGCTCTAGGGAAAACATATTTTCTTTTGCAACAGAACATGTATAGTTTATATAATGGTATATTTAGCTGTCATCCCCGCAATTTATGGTGTTTTTAGAAAATTAGTCAGTCAAGGACTCCAGGCCTTCAAACAAGCTGCTCATATACCCGGATTTATTTATTTATTTATTTATTTTACTAGATCTGGTTAAATCAAAGCTCATGGCGTAGCTACTTAGTTCATTTGAAATATTACCACCCAATTATCATCTGAAAATGCCAGAAGGGACTTCATTAATTATGTCAGGAATAACCATGTCAACTCTACTGAATAGAATTTAATTTGGACTGCATTTATAAGCAAATTCAATCAAATAGAGTTTTTTAAGGCCTTAAGGCCTTCTTTCTCCTGACTGAGTCAACTTTTGAGAACACAATCATAGCCACATCTCGGGCAAAGACAACCTCGTTGTTCTCAAGGTTGCGTAAATCCAAGATTGGCAATTCAATGACCTCTAGATGTTTCCCAACCAAAACTTATCAGGGTTTTGAAGAAAACATGGGAGTTTGAGTGCTGCAGATGAATATGTCACAGGGTCACTAGCATTTTAAAGGAGCTGGCAGTGGTCATTTCAGAACCACTGCACCATATCTTTCAAAAATCCTGCAGTACTGGGGAACTACCAGAGGACTGGAAAAGAGCTGATGTGGTTCCCATCTTCAAAAAAGGGGGGGGAAAACAGACCCAGGAAACTATAGATCAATCAGCCTAACATCAATACCCGGGAAGATACTGGAAAAGATAATAAAAACACAGATCTGCCAACATCTAGAAACAAGTAAAGTAATAACTAGCAGTCAGCAAGGGTTTGTTAAAAACAGATCATGCCAAACCAATGTTGTTTCATTCTTCAACACAGTGACTAAATTAGTAGACCAGCAAAATACTGTGGGCATAATATATTTAAATTTCAGCAAGGCATTTGACAAAGTGGGATAGATAGCACCACCACTAGATGGATTCGCAACTGGCTGGCAGACCGTACTCAACGAGTAGTCCTTAATGGGTCTAAGTCTACATGGAGGGAAGTAAGCAGTGGGGTGCCACAAGGTTCCGTCTTAGGCCCAGGACTCTTCAATATCTTCATTAACGACTTAGATGAGGGAATAGAAGGGGAACTTACCAAATTTGCAGATGAAACTAAGCTGGCAGGAATAGCCAACACCCTAGAAGATAGGCTCAAGATCCAAATGGATCTTGATAGACTAGAACATTGGGCCGTATCTAACAAAATGAAATTCAATGTAGAAAAAAGTAAAGTCTTACACTTAGGCAAGAAAAACCAAAAGCACACATATAGGCTGGGTGAAACCAGGCTCAATAGCAGTAACTATGAGAGGGATCTTGGAGTCTTAGTGGACAACCAGCTAAATATGAGCCAGCATTGTGCAGCAGCCGCCAAAAAAACTAATGCAATCCTAAGTTGTATTAACAGAGGGATACAATCAAGATCAAGTGTGATATTAGTACCACTCTATAAAGCCTTAGTAAGACCACACTTAGAGTCCTGCATCCAGTTTTGGTCACCACATTATAAAAAAGATGTTGAGATTCTAGAAAGAGTGCAGAGAAGAGCAACTAGGATGTTGAGGGGACTGGAGGCTAAAACATACAATGAACGGTTGCAGGAACTGGGCTTGGCTAGTCTAGAGAAGAGAAGGACCAGGGGAGACATGATAGCCGTCTTCCAGTATTTGAGGGGTTGCCACAGGGAAGAAGGAGTCAAGCTATTTTCTAAAGCGCCAGTAGGCCAGACAAGGAATAATGGATGGAAACTGAACAAGGAGAGATTCAACCTGGAAATAAGGAGAAACTTTCTGACAGTGAGAACAATCAACCAATGGAACAGAAGTTGCCCTCGGAAGTTGTGGGAGTGCCATCACTTGAGACTTTCAAGAAGAGATTGGACTGCCATTTGTCAGAAATGATGTAGGGTCTCCCGCTTGGGCGGGGGGTTGGACTAGATGACCTACAAGGTCCCTTCCAACTCTGATTATCTGTTATCTTATCTGTTAATTAGGAGCCTAAACATGAACTGAAACTCTGTTTTTTGCATTATTTTTTTTACCATGCACACTTCAGGGAAAATATGCGCTAAAGATCCCTACAGTAGTTTAAAAACAAGCAGCTTTAAAGAATATCTGGGGAAAATTGCGTACAAAAATAGTAGGACAATATTAAAGCACAGGGGGAAGGGGGGATACATATGGGTGCATTTTTCACATTAAAAAAAAACTGAAGCGGTGTAGATGCAAAAATTGGAAGAACCCATAACTATGTCCCAAAGTTGCTTTTTCAAGAGGCAACTAGACTTTGTTTTTTCCTTGAAGATGTTTTATTTCTCAGCCAAGAAGCTACTTTAGTTTTGACTGAAGAACTCAAGGGGCTTCTTGGGTGAGAAGTGAAACATCTACGATGAAAAACAAAGTCCAGTTGCCTCTTGCAAAAGCACCTTTGGGACAACCATGACCTGGATGACTGAGAATCTCCCTAGACAAACCCATAACTATGTTTTGGTAATTCCAGAGATAGAAATGTGCAGCCCAGATCCTCCACTGTTCTTGAGAGTTGAAGTGAGAACATGTGGAAGACCTTGCTATCTCCCCAAGTTAGCTACATCCCAGGGAAGAACTTTGAGGGGTCTGGGAGCTCCTCCAGCCCTGTCATTCTACTGTTTAGCTTGATGCCTTCGCCATCACACCAAAACTAGCCTTTTAAACAGCTTTTAGCCCAACATTACTCTTCTTGCCAACATGAGCTACCTCGCCGATGCCAAAGAAAGGCAATGAGAGGGAAATGTCCTCTTCTGATTCTTCCTCTTCCTGGATACCACCCGTCCTTCTTCTCCATCCTTTTGCTCACTTGGATCTCATTTCTTCTTCTCCACTGTTGGTGAGCATCCCCGAAGAGAGACCAAAATAATCGAGACCATGTCAGGTATTCATTAAAAGGTCATTTCGATCCCAATTGGACAATAGGGGAAAATTATACGTCACTATTCTAAGACAACTGCCCGCATAGTGCCATTGAGTGCCACAATAGTTGTTCCTGGCTGATACACCAATTAAGACATGGAGTCGGATCTATTTAGTGTTTTCTTTTTGATCCTTCATCCAGAAATTTCTAACCCATCAGCCATCTCTCAAGAGACCAACACAATTCCAGCCAAACGTTGTTACAGAGCTACCTTACCCCTACACAATTGCTCTTCTGAACTGTAATTTGAAATATTTCATATCGATTTCCCTTCTGGGTTCAACTGGAGGTATCCCAGCTGGAGCTTCATTCAGCTGGAGGTATGTTTTTTTAAGGACAAATTCACTGGAAGCAATCTGATCCCAAGAGTTGAGGGATAAGTCGGTTGAAGGAAGCAGGGGTGCCGCCACCACTTGAGACTTTCAAGAAGAGATTGGATTGCCATTTGTCAGAAATGGTGTAGGGTCTCCCGCTTGGGTGGGGGGTCGGACTAGATGATCTATAAGGTCCCTTCCAACTCTGATTATCTGTTATCTGTTTGAGATATCTGTGACATTTGAGTTCTGCAGAAGGATGTAGACCTAAGTGGTGGAATTCCATTTCTCCTGGGAGATGGAATAGGATAGGATAGGATAGGATAGGATAGGATAGGATAGGATAGGATAGGATAGGATAGGATAGAATAGCAGAATTGGAAGTGACCTTGGAGGTCTTCTAGTCCAACCCCCTGCTTAGGCAGGAAATCCTACACCACTTCAGACAAAGGGTTATCCAATCTCTTCTTAAAAACATCCAGTGATAGAGTGCCCACGATTTCTGGTGGCCACCTGTTCCACTGGTTAATTGTCCTCACTTTGAAGTTTCTCCTTAATTCTAGGTTGTTTCTCTCCTTGATTAGTTTCCACCCATTGCCTCTTGTGCTGCTCTCAGGTGCTTTGGAGAATAGCTTGACTCCCTTTTCTTTGTGGAAGGTAAAGGTGAAGAAGAATGAACAAAGGACATATCTTTGTAACCAAGAGGGGAACCTTTTGGGGAGGGTACTTCTTTTCATTGCCTTATTGATGAGAGCTAGTCCTTGACTTAGGACCATTTGGGTAGGCACCATTTGAAGTTACAATGGTGCTGGAGAAAAAATTGTCCATGAGGAAGGGAAAACAAATCAACCTGACGGAAAGGGAGCAAATTGGGACTTTCGAGGTAACCTCAAGAGCTCATGTCTTCCTAACTTGGGGCATCTTTCTCTTCCCTGCCAAGGTTAGAGCCGCCTTTAAGCACAAAACGAAGGTGTGGTCTCTCACCAGCAGCTCCATCCGCAACATCAATGTGAAAGCTTTCAATTCTGATATTGTAAGTATTGCTTTCTGTCTTCCTCCCCCCCCCCCCCCCCACCCCCCCCCCCCCCCCCCCCCCCCCCCCCCCCCCCCCCCCCCCCCCCCCCCCCCCCCCCCCCCCCCCCCCCCCCCCCCCCCCCCCCCCCCCCCCCCCCCCCCCCCCCCCCCCCCCCCCCCCCCCCCCCCCCCCCCCCCCCCCCCCCCCCCCCCCCCCCCCCCCCCCCCCCCCCCCCCCCCCCCCCCCCCCCCCCCCCCCCCCCCCCCCCCCCCCCCCCCCCCCCCCCCCCCCCCCCCCCCCCCCCCCCCCCCCCCCCCCCCCCCCCCCCCCCCCCCCCCCCCCCCCCCCCCCCCCCCCCCCCCCCCCCCCCCCCCCCTAGGTCTAACAGGTGCAGTGGTCCACCTTGAAGTTTAAGACTTGTGGACTTAGCAATTCCCAATGTCCTCAGCCAGCTCTGCTGGCTGAGGAAACCGTGAGATTAAAAGTACATCACTAGCAGTAATCATAATCATCACCTTAAATGGGGTAGCTCACAATGCTAGTGACCGGTGGAAATATCTGCCACTAAGAGAGAAATATCTGCCACTAGGATCGAACCCATAGACTCCTGATTGTGAGGTGATAGCTCCACCTCTGGCCACTGCATCCAGAGTTGAGTGATGCAGTGGCCTAGAGGTGGAGCTATCACCTCACAATCAGGAGTCCGTGGGTTCGATCCTAGGTAGTGGCAAATATTCTCCTTTATTGCTCCATCAATTATCCAGACTCTTTTTGTTTCTCAATCCAGATAACGGTAACCAAGCCTGCAACGACGCCAACCAAACTCAACACTAACAACAAAAGCAGTCATTCTGGAAACAAGATAGACCTTTCTGCTGTCTGACATCTACCCCCGTCAGCCCTTCCTTCTGATACCCAGGCAAACCACATCCTCGGGATCTTCCATTCATTGCCTGACTACCTATTACTCTCTGAGAATTTGTTCCTGCAGGAAGCACCTCTTTACTTCCTTCCTGCTAAATTGAGGAGGGGCAGAATTGCCCATCGGACTGAATCCATACTTCCAGTTTTCCTGGGCCTCCTTTGGGCTGGGAGGATTGGCTATGGACATTTTACACTGGATGGTCATCTAAGCACTGGCAGGGATGAAGCTGAGGAAGATTTGTGAGGCAGCCCCAAAGGTGCTTGCTTTTTTTTTTCCCAAGAGGCAATTGGACTTTCCTTTGAAGGCATTTTGCTTCTCATCCAAGAAGCTTCTTCGGCTCTTACTGGATGGTGCACTCAGATGATGGTGGTTCACCCCAAAGGATAAAACACCCAGACGCAACTGAGCAACAGGGTATATGCAGTATAACGCAGAGACCCATGAGCAGATAGGTATATTGGGGAAACAAAACAACCACTTCGTAAACACATGGCACAACATAGGAGAACAAACCCACCAGGATAACATTCAGCCATCCATCTGCCTTTAAAAGACAAAGGCCGCTCTTTTGAAGTCCACATTTTGGACAGGAAGACCACTGGTTTGAAAGAGGGGTCAAAGAGGCCATTTACGTCAAAATTGAACAGCAGAGAGGGAAGGATATGACATCATCTATCTCCAGTCTACAGCACAGTCCTTTCAACAGTTTCTAGAAGGCTCCACACCCATTTGCACCACTCAGGTGACCCTGAGGACGCAGACAAACCTCCAGGTGGCCTCAATGACCCTCCCAAAGGATGCAAATGACCAGCTGTCTGCAAGGAGTATACATCCTTCCCTTCTCCACCATCCAGTCAGAGCTGAAGAAGCTTCTTGGATAAGAAGCGAAAGATCTTCAAAGAAAAACTAGAAAGTCCAGTTGCCTCTTAAGTAAAGCACCTTTGGGACAACCATGACCTGGATGACTGACAATCTACATAGACATTTGTGGGGAAGAGAACTTCAGTAGGATCTCCTGATCTGCAAAGCTAAATTTTGTCATGACATTGAAGAGCTCTTGACCAACTCTACATAGACCTATGCATGATTAGATAGTTGAAGAATACAATGGAGAAGCTACACCAGGAAATACCCAACTTCAAACCCTGCATTTGAAGCAAACCCTGCAGAAGCAAAGGCAATGGAACCAAGCTCTGTTTTCTGATCTTGGCCTGGAGACCAGCAGAAATAGCAGATGTTATATTTGAGCCTCAAGTACATCTGCTTAGTTGTTCTCCAGATCATCCTAACACTGGTTGTGATGGACACCTGCAGCTTCATATCATTGGAAGTAGCTTCTATCCTCACCTGGGGAAAACACCTGTACAGAACCCTCCCATCTTCCCAGATGAGGCTCCATGTCTCTGCTGAGTCCTGTTTGCAGACCGAACGGAATTCTCCCTTGTTGAAAATCACAATTGCTTCACTGTCCATCTCGACAGTCAGAGCAAAACTTGAATGCCAAACAGTCACATTCCTCCCCGCAAAGCAAAAATGAAATAAAAAGAAACAACCAACCCACCTCCGTAGAAATGAACAAGACAGAAAAAAAAATGACTCTGGGCAATTCCAGGCTGCAGCTGGAATTGTGTGATTATCCATGAATGTTATTTTAATTTTTTTTTTCTTCCTTTCTCCTGATGAGCAAACGGTTGAGTTTTTCCAGCCACGCAGTAATGCTGTAGCTTCTGAAAAGAAAAGCAACATTTGATTAATTCAGCCGAGGTCTCTCCACCTCCCTTTATGGATTTTCTAGTACAGTTCCCTCACTGATCAAGTTCGAGGAAATTCTTAAATATAGTGTATCTCGACAGTCTTAAGCAGTAGAAGTTTGCTTTTTTAAAAAGGTGGAAGCAAACAGGACAAGAGAGAAAGAGAGAGAGAGAATGAGACACACAGAAAGAATGAGAGAGAGAGAGAGAGAATGAGAGAAAGAGAGAATGAGAGAGAATGAGAGAGAGAATGAGAGAGTGAGTGAGAGAGAGAGTGAGATAGAATGAGAGAGAGAAAATGAGAGAGAATGAGAGAGAGAGAGAGGGTGGGTGTCATTGCTGTGTAGAAGATCACAGGCTGTTCATGCTAATTCAAATCTAAGCTCGTCCAGATGAAGCTAGAAAGATCTTGTCTGGTGGCCTAAAGATGCATTATTAAGTCATTGTAGAAAATGACCCAACTTGGTTGTCTATCTAATTTGTCCTAGGATCGTTGGTCTTTGTTATCCTGGCCATGAAAGATAGGAGAGAGGGAGGGAGGGAGGGAGGGAGGGAGGGAGGAGGAGGAGAGAGAGAGAGAGAGAGAGAGAGAGAGAGAGAGAGAGAGAGAGAGAGAGAGAACCAAATCAGAAAGTCTCCCCTTCATTTTATGGGATGGGAGTCTCCATCGCATATAACTTTGTAGCCCCATTACTTTCTGTCCTCCTTTGACATCTTGATTCGATGGAATGGTAGTTTCCCTTCCAAGTAACTTCATGGCCCCATAACTTCCTGTCCTTCTTGACTTTGATTTGATGGAATGGTAGTTTCCATTTCAAGTAACTTCATAACCCCAAAACTTCCTTGTCCTTCTTGACTTCTTGATTCGATGGAATGGTAGTCTCCATCTCAAGTAATTTCATAGTCCTATAATTTCCTGTCCTCTTTTGACTTCTTGATTTGATGGAATAGTGGTCTCCATCTCAAGTAATTTCAGAACCCCATAACTTTCTTCTTCCTTTGACTTCTTGATTTGATGGAATAGTGGTCTCCATTTCAAGTAACTTCAGAACCCCATAACTTTCTTCTTCCTTTGACTTCTTGATTTGATGGAATAGTGGTCTCCATTTCAAGTAACTTCAGAACCCCATAACTTTCTTCTTCCTTTGACTTCTTGATTTGATGGAATGGTAGTCTCCATCTCAAGACCCATAACTTCCTGTCCTCCTTTGATTTCTTGATTTGATGGAGTGGTAGTCTCCATCTCGTATAGCTTCATAGCTCCATAACTTTCGGTCCTGTGATTTCTTGATCTTCACAGAACGCAGAAGTTATCCTTTGATGTGGTGCCATCTTCAAGCTTTCTACCAAATGAGGCAGCTTGTGGTCTGATTCACCTGCAGATATGAACCATGCTCAGAAGTTTCGTAATAACTCCTCCTTCTCTGTCCTTTTTCCCTATGAGTTCACCATAATTTAGGAGTACATTGACACTGTCACCAGTACTAGTTATAGTAGGAAAGTCTAGGTTTTTTGACCACCCTTAGAATGGGGGAGTTGCACATTCCAGCTTGAACTAATCAAGGTGAAATTGAACTCATCGCGGTTAAAATTCACGATGATTTAGATGAAACTTTACTCTTACAACCTGCTTACAACTGAAGGCTTAGCAGATGTATTCATACAACATGGTAAACGTAGGGCAGTCCCCATTTATGTTGAACATTTTGTGGCTTATCCTATTGGTTATCTTAGACATCAGTATGTTGTATAAATTCAGAAGGTTAAGCTAATTTCCGAAATCAGGATAAATGTGTTTATTTATAATAGTTCAATTTCCACCGATTTCCATGCATTTAAATACCCCTTTGTCAAACATTTAAAGACTTTAAAAACCTTGCAAACACCAGATAGGGTTTAGAGTAAGAAGACACTGTACTAAGAATCCTTCTTGCAATACTTTTTTTTTTTTTTTAAAAAAGAAAGCTATATTTAATCCTCTATTTGTGTATGTGTGTATTGCTTGGGCCTTGTTTGTATTTTGAGTTTGTGATATACAGGGTTACAAGCATGCCTTTATATGCATGTACATTAAATGTGAATAAGCCATAAATTTTTATTTTCAATAGTTCATCATCCCGGATGGTATATGTTTTTTCATTGTGTTGCTGAATGCAGTAAATTATGCTCAAGGATTTTCTTTCTTTCTTTCTTTTTTTAAATCCCTGCCTGTAGCCTTTTTCTAAAATCTGAATACCCTAGCATTTATTTATAGGTCTTATTTTTCCAGCTTTTTGCAATCTGTCTTCGGAGCAGCGTGAGGATGTCAGCAATATGAAAGCTTAATTGAATGAGATGTGACTTAAAAACAGATTAAGCAGCAGCAAAAATAATGACTTTGCCCCTACAGGAATAAAATGGTTAAATAGATCACCCCTATCTCTTCTTCTTTTCTTGACTGGAACAACAGTAAGGGGGGAAAATCTTCTCTTCCAATCCAAAGTGGATATGAACTTGTTCAGATTGTTTTGAAATTAGAAATATTGTAGAAGTAGAAATGTAGTACCAATAGCAGGGAGCATTTGTAGCTCAGGGTTGAACTATTGGGTCCATGGTCTTTTCTGAGCTTGGTGGTTTTCTTGCAGATGTTTCATTGTGCAATTAAGTAACATCATTTGGACTAGAAAGGAGGAGGAGGAGGAGGAAGACTGTGGGCCCCTTGGTGCTCTCTGAACTTGGTGGGTTTCTTGAAGACATTTCATTGTGCAATTAGATAACATCATTAGGACTAGAAGGGAGACAAGTTTGTAGAAAGGAGGAGGAGGAGGAAGAGGAAAGAGGAAGACTGTGGGCTCCTTGGTGCTTTCTGAAGTTGGTGGGTTTCTTGCAGATATTTCATTGCCCAACTAGGTAACTTCATCAGGTCTATACAGGAGACAAGGTTTTGGAAAGGTGGAGGAGGAGGAGGAGTAGGAGGAGGAGGAGGAGGAGGAGGAGGAGGAGGAGGAGGAGGAGGACTGTGGGGTCCTTAGTGCTCTCTGAACTTGATGGACTTCTTGCAGACATTTCATTATCCAACTAGGTAACATCATCAACGGATAATCTGGTGCTCACTTAACTATCATAGTAAAGAAGTCCTCAAATCACACGCAATTCGCTTAGCAACTGCCTTGCTTAATAAAGCAAACGCTGGTCCCAATTGTAGTCATACATCGAAGACTACCTGTAATGTCCTACTAACTCAGTTCCCATTGCTGGGTTCACTGGATGGATGAGCAGAGAGTTATTACTTCCTCGGGATGTTTTAATGAAAACTTCATTATTTGAAATGGCTCAGCAGGGACTGAAATATCAGTCTCGGCGTCCTGCTAATGTAAAGAAGATTAATTAATTGTGTGGGGGAGGGGAGGGTTTTTCTCTCTCTCTTTCTCTCTCTTCTTCTGGACGTGCCGCTTTATGGGTTGAGTATCTCACGTTCTCCCATATCTAGAGTTTAAGATTCCAGATTCATTACAGATTGTCCTCGCAATGGAAAGAACTTGAGCAGATGGTTCATTAAGATCGGGATGAAATTATAGGACACCACTTTTGAGCGCGACAGTCCCAAGATTGCTCTTGGGGTGGGGTAGGTGGTTTGTTTCATGCACTCTCCCCCCCACCCAAGTAACAGGCAGCTGCCAAGAAGCTCTTCATTGTAAAGCAGGCCATTAGCCAGGTGGCCAAACGACTGTTAGCTATCTCTATGCCATATCGAGATGGACTATCACCTTCTGAAGAGGCAGTAGATATGGTGAGCTGGCAGACCTTTTGGCATCTCTCCCAGGTGCCCTTCTGACTCCTCATTGTCATAATAGTCGGATTTCTCAGATGCTTCTGTCGAACGCTGAGAATATATATATATATATATATAAAAAAGGCAGGACAAGAGATTTTAGGTGGCTACACAGAGAATTATCAGTGGTGAGATGCTGCCGGTTTGGACAACCAGCTGGTTCTGCCCCCACCCTATCCTGCCCTTTGTTTCCTGCTTTGTAGCTCATCTCAATCGTGCAACACAGCTGATCCCACCCGTCTGGCTGTTCTACTTACCTTTGCTGGCTAGGAAGGTAAGCAGCTGAGTTGCTAAATGCTCCATTTTCAGTGCTGCGTGCAAGCACCTTAGGCGCATACGTGCCAATGATGCTATTCTACCACTTCAGCCCAGTGCTGGCATACTGGTGGCGCCAAAGATCAGCGGAGACTGAACTGATTCTCTCTCTGTTGGGCCCACCTGTCCACCTGGGCTCCCATACTGACCTTTATTCCCTGCTTTTGAAGCACGACTGCTTTGAGTGTCACAGCATATTGCCGCGCGTCGGCTGCTGAAGCGACAGGGAGAGTGCAGGAGGTGATTCAGAAAACCTCTGCACATGCGCAAAGTGCACATTTAGTGCACGTGTGCGCAAAGTGTGTGCATGTGCACAAAGCGCCGCCACCAAACCACGCCCGCCGAACTGGTGATCAACTTTTGAAATGCACCACTGGCGCACGCTCGCCAAATCGGTTGTTAAACCGGCAGCATCCCACCGCTGATCTTCATTCAATCTTAGCTGCAAGCAAACTTTAAGATTAAATGGTGCCATGATATGGTCTAAAGCCAAGGTGGGAACCTGGAAACCCGGCACAGGTCATGTGCTAGTGGGAACTTCAACCTGTTCTCCGTTTGTGGTCATTAGTCGAGTCACAAGTCATAAGTATCTGTGACATCCTAACCGACTCAATTCCCATTGCGGTGCTCACTGGATAGATGAACAGAGAAATATTACTTCCTCAAGATGTTTTAATGAAAAGTTTATTATTTAAATGACAGAAATGGCCCAGCAGGGACTGAAATATCAATGTTGGAGTCATGCTAATGTAAGGAAGATTAATTTTTTTTGTGGAGGAAGGGAGATATTCTTTTCTCTTTACTCTCCTTGTTCTGGATGTTACAATAAAATAATTACCGTCTCTCTCGTGGAAACCATGTTCTCCTTTAAAGGTGTTTTTATTGTATTTCCAGTCATGCCTGGAAGACTACCTGCTATTTATGCATGGAGAATCCTACAGAATAATTAGATTCTTACACCACCAATTTTCTTCTCCATCAAACTCATTTGAACATGGAATTTGGACAGCGCCCTACAACTGCAAGGTTAATAATTATGCACACGTATTTGTTGGTGTAGAGGATCCTCATGGGATAGAAGTGGCTACTTTGGTTGGGTTAAAACCCTGGTGTCTTTGCCATCCCATAAAATGTGGCACAACATACCCCAATCATAATCATCTTTTAATGACCCCATAATAATCCCTTGTGGCAACTGAATGGAGCTGAGTGTGTACTGGCCGGATGCCTTTCCTGTCACCAATGCAGAGTTTTGTTCAGCATATATATTCTCATCCTGGCCAGAGAGAGAAATATCTGCCTCTACCTAGGATCGAACCCACAGCCTCCTGATTCTGAGGCGAGAGCTCCACCTCTAGGCCACCGCACCACTCCCCAATCATAATGCCATCATAAACATTTGCAACACTCATTCACAAAGCAAATGGTCAGTTGGCATCAGAGCCAGAAAAGAAACTTTTGAGTTCTTTCAGTGCAGACGATGAAAACCATCTATACTCTAGAAATAGTGTGAAGAAGAGCCTCAATGATGATCAGGGGTCTGGAGGCTAAAGTATATGATGGATGTGTCAGCTATCCAGTTGGCAAATCCAGAAAAAATAAACTCCTGGGGTATTATTTTACCAAGAGTATAAACTTTATAGAATGAACCACATTGGCACAAAAGAGGCAACACCAGCCCTGGATCTCCCATGCAAAAGCAAGCATAGTTAATTCCTTTTCCCTAAAGGCCACCCACCATCCGTGACGTCCACCAATCCCTTTGGCTCATTTTTGTTATGGGAATCTGCCAGCCATGCTGAAACATCTGCTCGGCGTGCCCTTGAAATAGGAACTAGTTCTCATGGGAAGCGACAAACGCTTGGAAGCCACGCCTTCCACCCTTGTGTTCAATCCCACTCCCTTCCCTTTCGTTGTCGAGCTGCCAGCGAAGCAGAAGGTAAATGAAACGCAAGGCAGTCTGGGCAGAACGATTGGAGGGGTTGTGTCTAGTCTAACAAAAAGAAGGTTTGGGGAGATATGATAGGAGTCTTCTAATATTTAAGGGGCTGACACAGAAGGATTGAGGGTCAAGCTGTTCTCCAAACCACCCAAGGGCAGGACAAAGAAGCAACAGATGGAAACTAATCAAGCAGAGAAGCAACCTAGAACTTGGGAGAAATTTCCTGATAGTCAAAACAATGAATCAGTGGAACAACTTCCTTCCAGAAGTTATGGGTGCTGGAAGTTTTCAAAGATATTGGGCAGCCATTTGTCCAGAATGGTATAGGGTTCTCCTGCTTAAGCAGGGGGTTGGACTAGAAGACCCTTGGGGATCCCTGCCAACTCTGCTATTCTGTATTCTTTTCCGGGCTGATTTTAACCGCTACCCATTCATAGCATCATTTCAGACTGGGAAGGATGGTAAAGAAAGTCAAAGAAGCGTCAATGCGTTGGACATGATGATATGGACACCCCCATCAGATTGAAATAAGCAGTGGTGGAATTCAAATTTGTTTACTATTGGTTCTGTGGGCATGGCTTGGTGGATCTGGCAGGGGAAGGATACTGCAACATCCCCATTCCCTCCCCACCCCACTGACCTGCTTTCCAGCTCCGTTCTCCTGTGCAGGGCAACCAAAGGAGACCCAGCCGATCAGCTGGGACTTGGGAGGCAGAGAAGAGATGGGGTTGGTGGGGCCAGTCAGAGGCGGTATTGGCCGGTTATCAGAACTACTCAAAATTTCTGCTACCGATTCTCCAGAACTGGTCAGAACCTGCTGAATACCCACCTCTGAGGCTAAGGAACTAGACTCCAAATTAATTAAGCTGTAAATTGGGTTCTGATTTAATCGAGCAAGGCACAAAATCAAGTGAGTAACAAATGGGGTACAAAATTAACACAGCTCCCTCCCCCCAATCTTCTAATTCTCAATTTCTGAGTCATCCATAGTTTAGTGAGTTGAACTGAAATAAAACCTTGTTCGTTCAGTCTTATGCGAATGCATAGATCTTTCGTGGTTGGAATTAACTCTGTCAGTGGTGGGATTTCATCTTCAGAACTGGTAGGTACCTTTTGGAGTGTCCATCGTAACTCTGAACAGTCCCTAGGTGTTCGCTCATAAGTCGAGGACTATCTGTATGTGGTCCCAAGGTCTTTGACTATTGTTCTGACCCACGCCCTTTTCCAACAAATCAAACACAATCCAAAAAGAACAGAAACCTTGCAATGCTTTTACAAAATAATTAGCTGTGATAAATACAGCTCTTACCAAACTGTGCAAGACTTGCCAAAAGATAACAGACAAGAAATAATTTGCAAAATAAGCATCTTCAAATATAAACTCAGGATACTCGAATGTCCACGAGGCTGAGTTTCAAAACGTCTTTGCCTTCTGCAAAGAAGGTTTGTTTCACAGCTGGCTTTTATCTTCTTGAAGGAGGGGCCATTACCTTGCAGCCTTACTCCTGAGTCACCTGTGTTGCTGCAGCTGCTCTTTCCTACAAGCAATCCTGCATGCACGCGCACTTGGCACAGGCTCCTCGGGAACCTCCTCATTGCTGCTGCCGGCCCCCACAATCTCTGAAGGCAGCAGTCCACTCCTGATGGTCCTGGCCCCTCATCTGAGTCCTCGCTCTCCTCAGCCGTCCACACCTGCTGCTGGCTAACCACAAAGAGCTATCCTCTTTTGATGTTTGAGTCTTGCTCAAGTTACAACAATTCATTTAGTGACCTTTCAAAGTTACAACGGCACTGCAAAAAGTGACTTACGACTGTTTTCCACACTTTTACAACCATTGCAGCAATTCCATGGTCACATGATCAATTATTTGGACTCTTGGAAACCAGTTCATAATTGTGATGGTTGCAGTGTTCTGGGGTTGTAGAATCCCCTTTTGAAACCTTCTGACAAGTCATTGGGGAAGCCAGATTCATTTAACAACCATGTTACTAACTTAGCAACTGCAGCGACTCCCTTAACAATGGTGGCAAGAGAGGTCGTAAAATGGGGCAAAACTCACTAAAATGTTTCTCTTAACAACATAAATTTTGGGCTCAATTTGTGGCCGTACATCAGGGATTACCTGTACACTACGAAGTGAAGGTTATCCTTCGTCTCTTTGCCCTTCATCTCTGTCTCTATTTTTTTTTTTAAAGTAATTCAGATTTCAGAAGGCAAATTGGAACTCTTGAACCAAATCAGGCACTCTGTATTTAGCCCCCAGCCACGAATAACAGTGTTCAACTCTGCTAATCAAACACTGCTTCCCCTGTTGATGACAGTTTTTGCAAAAGAAGAGAATATCCTTCGGTGTCTAATCAAGATTAATTATTTAAAATACGTTCAAAGATTCATTTACTCAGATGACTTCAGAAAGACACAGGAAACATCCTTCCTTTGTTTAATGAGAGGTGGTTTCCCCACCCCCCAGTCCTTGCACCTTGTCTGTCACCTCCAAGGAAGGCCAGTATTCTCCTGAGGTAAAAATAAGTAGAATTGAAATCACCCACCAAGAAAAGGCCTCCAGAAGTTGAAAGTGCTTCAACACTGGTGGTTTTTAAGAAGGGATTAGACCAGTGATCCCCAACCTTTTTACGCCGTACGACATCAGTGGCCGACATCAGCTGATGAAAGTGCTTCCATCACGTTTTCATGAAAAAGATGCTTCCGGAGCTTTTCCAGGTAAATGGCTTTCTCCGGAAAAGCTCACTGGAAGCGCTTTTCATCATGAAAGTGCTTCGTGAGATTTCACCCGAAAAGCTCACTGGAAGCACTTTTCATCAAAACAAGATGCGGCCAACAAGCCAGCTAGGTAGGACTTGTTCCACGGACCGGTGCCGGTCCGCGGACCGGTGGTTGGGGACCCCTGGATTAGACAACTAGTTGTTCCAAATGGTATAGAGCAGGGGTGTCACAAACACAAGGCTGGATCCAGCTCCCAATGTGGTTGGATCCATCCCATGGGGCCATCTTGGAAAATGTAAGGAGCTGGCCCACATTGCTTCAGCCCAGTCTACCCAATGTGAAGAGGAAACATGCCAGCCGTTTGGGCTGGCCACACCCAACCAGTTGGCCATGCCCAGTGAGTGGTGTCAAGCTGGCGACACCCACCCAGTTGGCCACACCCACCCAGCCTCCAAGGTCAACCACAGCCCTGATGCGGCCCTCAATGAAATTGAGTTTGACACCCCTGGTATAGTGTCTCCTGCTTGAGCAGGGCATTGGATTAGAAGACCTTCAAGATCTCTTCCAGCTCTCTTATTCTTTTAACTGAAATCTTGTGAATGGACTAAGGGTCTGATGTACCTGGCGTCTAGAAGTGGGCTTGTCTGGTAAGGCTGGTTCAATTATCACCCTGGCACAAAATGGCACCCTGGACAAGTTAAACCATCATGGAACAGAGAAACAAAAAAGCAAAGTATGATCCAGGGAATACAAAAGCAGATCACATCCCATCTGCTGTTTTAGATGTCTCACAATAGGGCCAGGTCTATGACAACTTGCCAAGGCCAACTTGCCACAGTCAACTCTCCATGGCCAACTCACTACAGCCAACTCGCTATAGCCAACTCACTATGACCAACTTACTATGGTCAACTCTCCATGGCCAACACGCTGTGGCCAACTCACTATGGCCAACTTGCTACAGCCAACTCACTATGGCCAACTCGCTATGGCCAACTCACTATGGCCAACTCGCTACAGCCAACTTGCTATGGCCAACTCGCTGTGGCCAACTCACTATGGCCAACTTGTTACAGCCAACTCGCTATGGCCAACTTGCTATGGCCAACTCACTATGGCCAACTCGCTACAGCCAACTTGCTATGGCCAACTCTCTACAGCCAACTTGCTATGGCCAACTCGCTACAGCCAACTTGCTATGGCCAACTCGCTACAGCCAACTTGCTACTGCCAACTCGCTACAGCCAACTCGCTACTGCCAACTCACCGCAAGACAACTCACCATGGCAATTCGCCATGGGACAACTTGCCACAGGAGTCCACTTGGACTCCGAGATCCCTCTCACAGGTACTACTATTGAGCAAGGTACCACATATACTGTATCTATGCATTTGATTTTCCTTGCCTAAATGTAGAACCTTCCTTTTTTCACCATTCATAAAAGGGGAGGTTTTTTATTTTATTTTGAATTGATAAATACTTTTTGCACCACTTGTGGCTTGATGTTTTCTCTAGAGAGAAAGCAATCGGTCTTACAAGAATATGGTTCCTGTACTGGATCACAGGGCAGGGGGGAGGGATGACAATATAACTCTGGCTTTTAGTCACAAGAGGCAAGTTTAAGGGGGAATCGATCTCTTTTATTTCTTGCTTGGTGCTTCAGAATATCTGACTAACTGTGAGGATTTATGTAGTTCATTCAACAAGACAACATTGAAATTCTTGCTGAACTCCAATAGCTGGAAGCTTCCTGGAAGGAAAAAAAAAAGCACGAACAATCTGTTTAGCTTTACTCTTTTTTTCCCTCTGGATTTGGGACAGTGCAAAATAGAAGTGCCCAGAAACAGAAAGCTGAGTAATGTCCTCCAATTGGTGTGTATAATTGTAGGATCACCACAATGTCATTTACGGTGTCCATCTAATGTTCTGACCAAGGCTTCCTGAGACAGTAATTAAGCACACGCTTGGTGTTTTATTTCAGCACTGGGAATTATGTTCATTCCCAGCCTGTAATGAGTCCCAAACAGTCCCTCGAGATAAGCACCCACCTTTCTCTCCTTTGAATTGCTGCCAACAACTAAAGTGCCAAATGAACTATAAAAAAACCAACCAAAGTACAAAGTCCACACAGAGCTTCAAGGTTTAATCTGAACAGAGTTGAACGACTTTGCTTCCTGCAAAGGTTTCTCTACCTTTGCACCTCCTTTATACCTTAGGGGAGGGGCAATCACCTCCAAGCCTTACTCCCAAGTCGCCCTTTTTGTTTCAGCTGCTCTTGCCTTCTAGCAGCTCTGTGCACATGCGCACTGGGAACAGGCTCCCCTTGTTCCTCTGCCTCACTGCTGCCAGACTCCAGAGGCTCCGAAGTCAGCACCCCACTCCCAGATGGCCCTGGCCCCATCTCTGCATTGGATGCAGGACCCTTGTCCAAGTCCTCTCCAGACTCCCAGACTGGTCTCCGTTCTTCCCCACTGTCCGATTCCACTGCCGTCTAACAGGCTGCCGGTGAACCACAACACCTAGTTCCAAGTAGGGAGTCTCCTTCCTATTTCCATGTTAATGTTACATCTTTGAAACTAGATGTCTGCCTCAATAAAAAGACAAAAAAAAATCAATCTGGGAACTAGGGAATTTGGGATTTGTGTAGTTTTGTAGTTCTGAGTGCTGGATGATGTAGCTGGCCCCCGGTTGCTATCTGCCTTGCTTCAACTCTAAAGTTCTTTTGCCTGTACAGGAAGTCCTTCACTAACAACCATTCAGTTAGCAAGCGAAGTTACATCAGAACTGCAAAAAAAAAAAAAAAATGATTTGTGAGTCCTTGCACTTACGACCATCTCAGCAGCCCCATGGCCACATGATCAAAATTCAGATGCTTGGCAACTGGCTTGTAATTATGACAATTGTTCTGTCCTGCGGTCATGTGATCACCTTCCCAGCTGTCTTCCAACAAGCCAAGTCAATGGGAGAAGGGGTTAATGACTACGTTAACATCCAAGATTTGCTTAACAATAGTAGCCAAAGAGGTCTTAATTGGATGTGGCTTAAGTAACTGCAACTACCTTGCTTGACCCCAAAGTGATTTTTCAAAAGGAAACAGGGCTTTGTTTTTTCCTTGAAGATGTTTTGCTTCTGTGTCAATTTAACAGACAGATTAACAGAGTTGGAAGGGAACTTGTAGGTCATCTAGTCCAACCTCCCACCCAAGCAGGAGACCCTACACCATTTCTGACAGATGGCAGTCCAGTCTCTTCTTGAAAGCTTCCAATGATGAAGCTCCCACAACTTCTGAAGGCAACTTCTGTTCCATTGTTCCCTCTGTCAGAAAATTCCTCCTTATTTCCAGGTTGAATCTCTCCTTGATCAGTTTCCATCCATTGTTCCTTGTCTGGCCTTCGGGTGCTTTAGAAAATAGCTTGGCCCCCTCCTCTCTGGGGCAGCCCCTCAAATATTGGAAGACTGCTATCCTGTCTCCCCTGGTCCTTCTCTTCCCTAGACTAGCCAGGCCCAGTTCCTGCAACTGTTCATCATAGGTTTTAGCCTCCAGTCCCCTCATCATCCTGGTTGATCTTCTCTGCACTCTTCTAGAGTCTCAACATCTCTTTTATAGTGTGGTGACCAAAACTGGATGCAGGATTCTAGGTGTGGTCTTACTAAGGCTTTATAGAGTGATATTAGTACCTCATCCATCCATATTAGTTTTCAACCATCTAAGAAGCTGCTTCAGTTCTGACTGAAGTCAGAAGTCTGAAATCATAAGCCAGAACTGAAGAAGCTTATTGGATGAGAAGTGAAATGTCTTCAAGGTAAAACAAAGCCCTGTGGCTTTTGAAAAAGCACATTTGGGACAACCTCACCTGGATGATTGAGAATCTCCATAGACATTTAACTATGTTACTTAGCAGTAGAAATTATAATCCAACTGGTTATAAGTCAAAGATTATCTGTAGTATTTTTTCTCTTTTTTAGATTAACAGAGTTGGAAGGGACCTTGTAGGTCATCTAGTCCAACCCCCTGCCCAAGCAGGAGACTCTACGCCATTTCTAACAGATGGCAGTCCAATCTCTTCTCAATTTGATGGAGGCTTTCCAATTTCGGCTTTCTCCTGTTTTTCCACTTCTTCAACTGGCACGTTTCGTACCATAAAAACCGATTATGGGTTGAAGAGTATTTGTCTGCCATGTAAAACCAGCCAGCCGTCTTTGTTCCTGGTAATCACATTGTCTTTGTTCCTGATAATCACTTCTATGGGCTGTTCTTGTTCTCTCATTCACTGTGTTGATTTAATTACATGTTTTTTGGTCTTCTACAAGAAAAGAAAATCTCTTGTACCATTTTGGCTTTGTGAGTGTTGCAAAGCAGAGATTCATTTTCTTTTGACTCTTTTACAATGGGAGGAGGAGGGAAGAGGAAGAGGGGGAGAAGGAGGAGGTGGAGGAAGAAGGAGGAGGAGAAGGAGGAGAAAGACTGTGGGCTGTCTGAACTTGGTGGGTTTCTTGCAGATGTTTCATTGGTTTCATTGTTTCAGTAGGTAACAACATCAGGTCTATAAGGGAGACAAGTTTTTGGAAAGGAGGAAAGAGGAGGAGGAGGAGGAGGAGGAGGAGGAGGAGGAGGAGGAGGAGGAGGAGGAGGAGGAGGAGGAGGAGGAGGAGGAGGAGGAGGAGAAAAAGAAGAAGAAGAAGAAAAGAAGAAGAAGAAGAAGAAGAAGAAGAAGAAGAAGAAGAAGAAGAAGAAGAAGAAGAAGAAGAAGAAGAAGAAGAAGAGGAGGAGGAGGAGGAGGAGGAGGAGGAGGAGGAGGAGGAGGAGGAGGAAGAAGAAGAAGAAGAAGAAGAAGAAGAAGAAGAAGAAGAAGAAGAAGAAGAAGAAGAAGAAGAAGAAGAAGAAGAAGAAGAAGAAGAAGAAGAAGAAGAAGAAGAAGAAGAAATTCAGTAGGACAAGGAAGTTTTCTTTGCCTACAGCATTTCTTACAGTTGTAGATTTTTGTATATGGGCATTGATTGAAGAGGTCAACTAAGAAGCAATATGCAATACATTTCACCTGGAAATAATGTTAGGGACAAGAACCCCATCTTGATCTAAAGAAATTCATTCTTCTGAACAACATTTTCAGTGAGGAAACGAGAAGGAACTCCAGACAGGTATTGAATGATGAACACTTACAGAACATTTTTTCCCAGTCTGCTATTTATTCCACTTCTGTCTCTTCTCTTTGCTTAGAAACTATCACCCTGGGCATTGAAAGAAAAAACAACTTCTTCCACATTCCAAAACAGGAAATCAATTATATGTGTCTGGAGATATTGGACAACTTTAAGCAGATAGATCTGTCATTTTCCCACCAAAGATGTTTGGAAAGCAAAACTAGGAAGCCAAAGAAAGAAAACTTACAGGCAAAAGTTACTATTGATTGTTCTGGTTTGGTTTTGTCATAAAGAAAATCATCTCCTGGTTAATTGAGCTGGTTTGAGGCTTTGCTCTGGTTTATTGTTCTAGATATATTTTCACTTGCAGGAACAGATTGGACATTTTATCAAAAATTCTGGATAGATGATTACACCAGGGTGGGGCAGGGGAGAGGGGAAGAGATCTAGGATCTTCAAATTCCATCTTCAAAATGCCACCGTAGCTCAACACCAACAAAGAGAAGGACTTCTAGAATTCAACTCCCATCATCTGATGTGGGCAAGGTAGCAGGAAGCCAAGCGGTCTAGATAAATTTGAAGAGCTGATGCCAAGTAGGAAGCAAAAAATCTTCTCTTGGACTCTTCCAAATCTGATATAATCAGAGGTGGGATTCTACCGGTTCAGACCGGTTTTATAGAACCGGTTGTTACGATTCTGCCCAGTTCGGAGAACCAGCAAATCATGGCTCTGACTGGCCCCATTCCTCTCTGCCCACCCCTCTCCTCACAGTCTTTTTTCACACATGCACAACATCGCATGCATCGCTGACTGCATTCTCCCCTGCCTTCCCCGGCCCACCCAGTCACTTCTTATGGTATTTCTTTCTTTTTTTTCCCTCTGATCAGCTGTGCCGGGATCCCCCCAGCTGTCTTACTGCTTTGCCCAAGAGGCTTCCCTGAGGCCCAGGAGGCAAAAAGGGGTGCCTGAAGGGGAAAGCTGCACCCCCTCCCCTTGCACTCCATTTTTTGCTTCCTGGGAGCAAAAATGCCCCCCAGGAGGCTTCCCTGAGGCCCAGGAGGCCAAAAAATGGAGTAGGGGAGGGGCTGCAAAAAAATGAAGCCCCACCCACCCAGTCACATGGCCACTCCCACCTAGCCACGCCCACAGAACTGGTAGTAAAAATATTTGCATCCCACCTCTGGATATAATCGCTTGTCTGAACAAGCCAAGAAGCTTGAATTGTGAAGTGATCCTTTCTTTCTGCCTTGAAGACAAAAATAATTAGGCCCCATTTAATCAAGAAAGAATGAAGTCTGTAAAAGCAGTCAGGTTCAAAGGAGATAATTGCGCAGCTTTTTACAATTCTAAGCGATGTGAGATATTGTTAAATGAAAGGCTATATATTTTTCCCTATTAAGATAACAAGGATCGATTTGCCCTGCAAATGAGAAGGTTTCCCATGCACCCTGGAGTGGATTTTGGACTTTGTTAATCTTTGGTTATTTTAAGTTCTGATTTCCATAACAATAAAACTCACAGATTTATAATATATCTTTCAGATTAAAAGAATGAGGGGAATAGAAAGCTTTATCTGAACAAATAGCCTTCTGAATCTCATATCTTCCAGAACAGTTCCGTCTAGCTGATGAACAATAACAATCACAGTTTTCACTTAAATTCTCAAGTAATAATTGCTCAGTGTAGAAAAACGTTACACAATTTAACAATCGAGAGGTGGATTAACAAAGCCACTTCAATCACTGTATTAGAAAAGGTTTCTGATAAAATCAGAATAGTAAAACATCAGAGGAAAAGACACACAATTCCACCAAATTTGGGCAGACTTTATGAATTCATAAATTCATAATAGATCTTGCAACATTGCAAAAAAACTAATATTACCAATGCTTACACCGTATGGCTACTAAAAAAAAGCCATACAATGCTTACACTGTATGGCTATTTCTATCTGTTTCTCTGGCTTTTTCTTTTTAATGATTTTTTTTTCACAACACATTTATGTCATTCAGTTACTTGATAATGTCAGTCAAGCATGTTAAAAAAAAATAGAATAACAGAGTTAAAAGGGACCTTGGAGGTCTTCTAGTCCAACCCCCTGCTTAGGCAGGAAACCCTAAATCATTTCAGACAAATAGTTATCCAATCTCTTCTTCAAAACTTGCAGTGTTGGAGCATTTACAACTTCTGGAAGCAATTTGTTCCACTGATTAATTGTTGTGACTGTCAGGAAATTCCTCCTTAGTTCTAGGTTTCTTCTCTCCTTGATAAGTTTCCATCCATTGCTTCTTGTCCTGAGTTCAGGTGCTTTGGAGAATAGCTTGACTCCCTTTTCTTTGTGGCAGCCCCTGAGATATTGGAACGGTGCTATCCTGTCTCCACTGGTCCTTCTTTTTGTTAGACTAGCCATGCCCAGTTTCTGCAACCTGTTCTGACCCACGCCCTTTTCCAACAAATCAAACACAATCCAAAAAGAACAGAAACCTTGTAATGCTTTTACAAAACAATTAGCTGTGATAAACACAACTCTTGCCAAACTGTGCAAGACTTGCCAAAAGATAACAAACAAGAAATAATTTGCAAAATAAGAATCTTCAAATACAAACTCAGGATACTCGAATGTCCACGAGGCTGGGGTTTCAAAACGTCTTTGCCTTCTGCAAAGAAGGATAGTTTCACAGCTGGCTTTTATCTTCCTGAAGGAGGGCCATTACCTTGCAGACTTACTCTCGAGTCGCCTGTGTTGTTGTAACTGCTCTTTCCTCCGAGTAATCCTGCGCGCATGTGCACTTAGCACAGGCTCCTCGGAAACCTCTTCATCACTGCTGCCAGCCCCCACAATCTCTGAAGGCAGCAGTGCGCTCCCTAATGATCCTGGCCCCTCGTCTGAGTCCTCACTCTCCTCAGCCATCCACACCTGCTGCCGGCTAACCACAACGCAACCATTCTTCGTGTTTTAGTCTCCATTCCCCTAATCAACTTTGTTGCTCTTCTCTGCCCTCTTTCCTAGAGTCTCAACATCTTTTTTACAATGTGGCGACCAAATAGAAGACAAAAATCAACAGATGGCCTCCATGCTATTAATTAGGGTTATTTCTTAGCTCCTTTGAGATGTTTCTCCATCTTTGGTGAGCACAGCATGTTCTCTACCTTACCCAGAAGCGGAGTTCGTTTAATGAAGTTGTCTTGCTTAATGGCCATCACCACTTGCAACCCTAAGGGGCAGACTCCATTAGAGTCATAATCCGAGGATGAGTTGTATCACATTTCATTGTCATAATTATCTTGAGCAAATAAACTGAGCAAAGAAATGTCAACTTTTTTGACAGGACGGCTTGTCAAAGAGAAGCAGAATAAGATTCATCATAATAAGTATCCTGAGATGTTTTCTTCCATTCTGTTTTCAAACATGCCAAACAAAGGTCTTCTCCGCTTCGGTACTTGAAAGAAAATCCTTCATTACACCCTTTTGCAAAGAAGAGAACGCAATTGAAATGACAAGGCTTCCAGACAGAGAGAGAGAGAAAAAATGACTCCTATTGAAACAGATTTTATTTAAAAATTATTCCTCATTTCAATGCCTTTTGGGGGGGATTTTAAAGTATCCTGTCTGTTCATTTCACTTGCAAGGATTTGTCTTCAGTGATGTCGGAACAGAATTTCTAAATCTTCAGGGGAAACCTTGATTGGCTTGGACCAGTTTGATAGAGATAAACTATTTCCTTTGTCTCTGCAACCCAACAGGACAGACACAGACTTCAGAGGATAATTAGGACTGCAGAAAAAACAATTACTACCAACCTGCCTTCAATCAGGGACCTGTATGCTGCACGAGTCAAAAAGAGGGCTGTGAAAATATCTACAGACCCTTCACATCCCGGACATAAACTATTTCAACCCCTACTCTCAAAACAACGCTATAGAGCCCTGCACACCAGAACAACTAGACACAAGGATAGTTTTCCCCCCGAAAGCCATCACTCTGCTTAACAAATAATTCCCTCAACACTGTCCAACTATTTATAAAGTCTGCACTACTATTACTGTTAATCTTTTCACCACTCCTTATCACCCATCCTCTCCCACTTGTGACAGCATGACTGTAACTTTGTGGCTTGTATTCTTATGATTTATATTGACTGTTTCCTATTATGATTTGATTGCTTCTTGTACCCTATGACTATTATTAAGTGTTGCATCTGGTGATTCTTGACTCTTGACGAATGTATTTTTTCTTTTATGTATACAGAGAGATTATGCACCAAAGACAAATTCCTTGTGTTTCCAATCACACTTGGCAATAAAGAATTCTTTCTTTCTTTCTTTCTTTCTTTCTTTCTTTCTTTCTTTCTTTCTTTCTTTCTTTCTTTCTTTCTTTCTTTCTTTCTTTCTTTCTTTCTTTCTTTCTTTCTTCCTTCCTTCCTTCCTTCCTTCCTTCCTTCCTTCCTTCCTTCCTTCCTATCTATCTATCTATCTATCTATCTATCTATCTATCTATCTATCTATCTATCTTGGTTTGGGTGATTTAAAAACAGCAAATGTTGGACTACCATTGGTTTCTTGGAGAGTCACTTCTCTGAAATGGTACAGGATCCCTTGTTTGAGCAGGAGGCTGGACTAGAAGACCTCCAAGGTCCCTTCCAACTCTATCCTGATTCTGATCCGTGCATTCTAGCCTGCTATCTCAACCACTACACTGAACAGAATCTGCAGAACTTGAGACTAGGAACCTCAACCAGCAAATTAGATCATTGGGCGGGAAGACTCACAAAAATGAACCAAAGCTACAATCATCGTCATGATGGTGATGGAAAGCTTCGTAAATTCATAAATAGGCTCATTGGTTGTGATGGACAACTACATACATTGAATAAATAAATAAATGCAGTTTTAAGAGGAGCATTTATCTATTTAGACATAATTCCACTTCTGAAAATCTTTTTTTTTTTTTAGAAACTGGAAAAAAATAAAAACCACCAACAAAGCTGTTTTTGAATGCTGCCTGGGAAAATCAGATTGATTTTTCTCACCGTGAACTTGGTCATTATATTGATTTTGGGTTTCTTCTTTTTAAAGTTGTCTTTTCCCATGTAAATTAACTCAGCGGATGGGAGTTCATTGCCAGTTCCCGGCTGCTTAATTCTTTCCTCTCCTTCCACACTAAGACATGCTTGAAGGCTTCTGGGTACAATCAGAAATGGAAGGAGGTAATTGCATTGCAGCCAACTAGATTCATTGCTCTTTAGGTAACTTTCATGGAGGTTCAGCTGGACCAGACACCGATCAAAGATGCCACAATACAAATTAACATTAACTTTTGGACTTACAGTTTGGCAGAAGGCTAGCAAATGCTTTCCCACATAAGGAGGATATCAGGGACTTCTAGCAAAGATGTCTTTGTATATTATTTCAAGGAGCAGAGATGCCCCCATCTGTTATTTATTGATGATATATCTATATCATCTATATATCTGTCTGTCCATCCGTCTGCCCACCCATCCACCCGTCTGTTGCCTGCCTGCCTATCTATCTATCTATCTATCTATCTATCTATCTATCTATCTATCTATCTATCTATCTATCTATCTATCTCTTATCCATCTCTCTCTCTCATCTATCTATCTATCTCTATTATCCATCATCTATATGAGCCATGGTGGTGCAATGGTTAGAATGCAGCACTGCAGGCTAATTTTGCTAACTGCCGATTGCCAGCACCATGGCCCTTCGATCCTCTACTGGCTCAAGGTTGACTCAGCCTTCAATCCTTCTGAGGTTGGTAAAATGAGGACCCAGATTGTTGGGGGCAATATTTTGACTTGTAAACTGCTTAGAGAGGGCTGTAAAGCTGTGTGAAGTGGTATATAAATCTAAGTGCTGTTGCTATTGCTTTCTATCTGTATCATCTATCCAATCTAATAGGCAATCTATCTGTATCGCCTCTTAACCATTGCTCTTGTGGGTCAGTGTTAGTCTTAGCAGGTAGATATGACACAGCAACAGATGAGCTAATCCTATTTTATTGTAAAACTACATTAACAGAATCATGCTAATCTGAAAGTACAATTTTCTTGCTGTCTCCTTTACAACCTAAGAAACTAGGGAGAGTCCCTCCTGTGCCTCTTACTCCATACTGTCTCTTACATGACCATTTCCCTAGACAGCACTTGCCTCCCTCTCCCAAGGTCCTTCCTTCATACCATTACAGTTGTCTCCTTTACAGCCTGAGAAGCTAGGGAGGCTTCCTTCTGAGCAGTGGTGGGATTCTACCGGTTCGGACTGGTTCGATCAAACTGGATGTTAAATTTAAACTACCGGTTTGCCAAACCAGTAGTTGAACAACCAGCTGGCCCTGCCCGCCCTGCTCCTCCCAGGAGTTTTCACATGGCCCACTTTGGATGCAGGTAAGTGCAGGGTCCACGTGGAGACTCTGAGAGGGCAAAAAATGAGCCAAACTGTAAGCTCTGGAAGTCCAGAAACAAGCCCGTTTCTGACTTCCAGAGGGCTTCTGGAGCCCGGGGAGGCCATTTTCATCCTCCCAGAGGCCAGAGGGAAGCCTCTGGACCCTGGAGAAGGCGAGAAATGGTTGAACCAGAAGTTCCAGTAGGCCACACCCGCCCAGCAACTGGGCAGCGAACGGGTTGCTGGGATTTTTGAATCCCACCCCTGCCTCTAAGCATCTTTCTCTACCCATTATGCAGTTCTGGACTAAGCAGTCTCTTATCTCTCTTGGCAGCATCTCTTGGAACAATCTCCCATGGTCTTTCCTGCACACTGTTACAGTCAGTTTTCATTTCTGCTTGGCTTTGGTGAGAAATAAATCATTGCCTTCACCTAGACCCTGGATCTGACTCAGCAGGGTTTCTTCCTCTGCTAAGGTTGTTACATTTCCCTCTTGTTCACTGAACTGGATTTTGTTCCTTCCAATCAAACCCCAGGGAAAATATAAATATTGCAACAGTATAGTGTGAACAAACACTGTTTTTTTTGTCAGGGGTTTCTGTAGGAAATCTTTCGTTCCCTTCATAGCTAACACTTAGATCATTTGCTTGTTCTTTCTGGCTTTCTCTCTCTTTCCTTTCCTCCCAGGCTGATCACAAACCTAGAAGCAAATAAATGGCCTCCTGTAGAAGAAACGTAAAAAAGGAGATGTCTCTGTTCTGTATCTCATGGTGAGATATGGCAGGCTATTACTGCAGATGCTTGGTCTCCCTTAATCAGATAATGTTGCATAGAATTGTCTCTTTTATACTCGGCATGGACACAGCACAATGCACGTCAATCCCATTATCCAAGGAAAGATACATGATTTGGCTTTGCTGGAATCCAGCCCAGTCAACTAAGGCAGGAAGCCAAAGTCTGTTAACTAACCCTTTGCTGAAATGTAGTGTCCAGAAAGTTTTATTCCCCTGCTAAAGATGCTGTCTGCCCTCTTAGAGGTGCCTAGGGAGGCATGCAGGAATGACCTCCAAAGACAGGGTGCTTCTAGCTGATGTGGTACTAGAGAGAGTCGCTTGCAAAACTAGAAGATTAATTCATTTCAATTCAATAAATGTGGAAACATAAGAGAAGGGGTGGTGTCAACTCGTTAGGCATTCCTATACCTATTTTTGAGTTGCCATAAGCAGGTGTGTGGGTGTGTGTGAAAACCTGAAGGAGCAGTACGGCAATTAAAACCAGAAGTACATTCCACACTTTTCTTACAAAGATTGTAGCCTAGGCCACTGGATTTATTGTCTGCAAAAATCCTTAGTTGGAAAATGTGATTGATGACACCAAGCCCATGAACATGCTTCATTGGAGAATCTGATTTATGACACACCCAGGGGGGAGGGAGAAACAGGGTCACAGGTGACTGTAAATTATGTGTAGTAGAGATGGCTTCATATGGGTCAATGCCGACATGTTGCTCCTAATAAATCCTCTGGATTCTTTTGAAGCTTGGCTTCAAGGCTCATGATTTAATTAGGGCAATTGCTGGAACCCTGACAGCTGGCAGACTGGGGGGCAGAGTCAAAAGAGATATCAGCCTAGAATCCCCACGTAGCTACAAGTGAACTAAGACCAACCCCTTTGAATTCTGTGGATCTAAACTCCTAGCAGATACTAACAGTTGAGAAGATTCTTTTGGATAGATATGTCTAGCAATAAATCAGTTTAATTGAGCTTTCATGTGTAGACCTGATCTTTCACACCTGGCAGGTAAATAAATAAAACAAAAATGTACATGACTACCCATCTGAACACGGTGACTTAGGGAGAACAAAAATTGAAGGGCAATTTTCAGCAAAAGGTTTGTTTTAAATATTTTTAATTTGACTTAATACATGCAGAAGAAAAATTTAGTAGCTCTGCACTAAAAGACATGGGTGACTGAATAATTGTCTAAGCCCGTTTAAAAGGGATCTTGGTGGTTTCATCAGTTGCAATTAGCGTATTCAGAAGGCACAGATTCAGAGATCTGGGATGGGGAAATATTTAAATTCAGTTTAGCAGCTTCCCTATTCCTGAGCAATTTCATAACAAGAAGCCGTCATGACCAAGAACATATTTTCTTTCTGGCAGCTGGCATATTTGTGGAACATCTCAAGAAAAGGGCTAAGATCTACCATATTTAGAAATTCATTTCTCATATTTATTGCCTTGAGAATTGACAGCAGTTGTTGGCGGGCTGCTCAAGTAATCTCAACAGATGGTGATGAAAATCTCTTGGAGAGCTAGGTTTGCCATGAAATGTTGGCCCAGTAGATCATTTTCTACTTTTCATTCACCTGATTGATATCAACGTTGCCTCAGAAGACCTGAAAAAGTTGACTTCTGATGGCCAAGCTTTTCTTTCCACCATCAAGAGCTGGAATTCAAGGAGAAAAGTTTCTTCTAAATTGAGATCTGAATGATGGCTGGGGTTTTCTGGCATGGATAAGATGTCTTAATATTATTTTGTCTGCATTGCATCAGGCAAGGTCTACACATGAAGGACCAATTAAATTGCTGTATTGCTAATCATGCCCATGACCTGACGATGTTACCTAGTTGGGTAATGAAATGTCAATGGCCAATAAAGAAATCTATTCTATTCTATGAAACATCTACAAGAAAACCATCAAGCTTAGAGAAGACCATTGACCCAATAGTTCAACCCTAAGCTATAAATCTTTTCTGCTATTGGTACTATGTCTCTATTTCTACTATTTTTTTTATGTCAAAATCTACTCAACTAGAGGTTAATGCCTGGCTGGAATTAGAGAAGGGTCAATGGAATTCAAGGGAGATTGAACTTAGTTTGTGGCTATGTAAGAATTCTAGGCTGATTCCTTTTTTAACTCCATCCCCAAATTCATCCACTTCTCCTCCTACAGGTTGGCTATTAAGTCTATTCTGCCTTGTTCCTTTCCAAATTCTTGTTAAAACAAATCTGTACATGTATTTTAAATAAAATTGTATCCCAATGAATAAGTGGGTCGGAGGAGCTGTTCACGTTGGTGTAGAGCCTGAAGATTGTACTTTTAGGAAATCATGGTGCTATTTTGCAGATTTTTAAAAAAGGTTTTAAATATTTTTTTTATTGTTTTGTTAACGTTGGTGGTTTTTTAGGGGTGTATTTTGGGAGAGCAATTTTGCAAGTGCCCAGAGTCACAGAAGTAAGATGGGTGGCTATGTACATTATATAAATAATTCATTCTTTAATAGGGATTTTCTTCCATAATTTTCCTCCAGACTTCAGATGGGAAGACCTTTATTTAGCCACGATTCCCAGCACTTGTTTAGCTGGAGAAACAACAAACAAACATCTTGCTCCAGGAATTATAAGAAAATTGGACGTTTCAAAAAATCAGATGGATTTCCTTACATATTAATTTGAGCCTCTATGGGAAATATTAATTCAGAAGCGGCAGTAAAAAAAATCCATGGGAAATGAGGTTGTGCGTTTCCAACCACTGAGAAGTTAAATCTCACTGGATTCTAGAGAGAATAGACCTTCAGTCTTAAATTTTTAATTTTTAATCTGTATCGACAATCTTTTATTATATCGAAGCTACATCAACTCAAGTCGTAGTGAATTGTCCGTGAGTTGAGAAGAAATTCACTTTTAGGACAAACACCATCTATGGTATGTACAGCAATAGCGTTGCTTGTGTCTTAAATGTATTAAAATGACACTACAAGGCTGTATTAGAAAACAATTCACCCAGAACAGTAAAAGTAAAAAAAAAAAATCAATAAGGATGTAGCAGACTTTAACTTTCAGGTCTTTACTCACTTTGTGGAGCAGGCCAAATTACCCAAGAAAATTGAACCACGGATATGCATCTCATATGCTGAAAGCCATCAACCCACTTAATTAATTTAGAAGGGACCTTGGAGGTCTTCTAGTCCAACCCCCTGCTCAAGCAGGAGACCCTATACCATTCTGGACAAATAGTTGTCCAATCTCTTCATAGAAACCTCCAGTGATGGAGCACCCAAAACTTCTGAATGCAACTTCTGTTCCACTGGTTAATTGTCCTCACTGTTAGGAAATTTTTCCTTAGTTCCAGGTTGCATCTCTCCTTGATTAGTTTCCACCCTATGCTTCTTGTCTTGCCTTCAGGTGCTTTGGAGAATAGCTTGACTCCCTCTTCTTTGGGGCAGCCCCTCAAATATTGGAAGACTGTTCTCATGTCACCCTTAGTCCTTCTTTTCATTAGACTAGACATACCCAATTCCAGCAATGATTCTTCATACATTTTAGCCTTCAGTCCCCTAATCATCTTTATTGCTCTTCTCTGCACAATATCAGCTATATTGGTTCTCCCAAAGATGGATTGATTATCCCAAATCACCCGATAAATCAGTGTTCCTGCCAAGCAAATTCACTTCACATGAAAATGAGGCTCAAACCGAGTTTTTCTTGTATGGGGCTTTAGTTAATATACCAACACACTTATTGGATTACCAGTTTAAACAAAATTAAATTAAATATTAATATATGAAATAAATTAAGTAAGATTAAAATATAATTTTAATCCCACATTAAAAGGTTGCTTATTCCGATGACAGAATTGCATCACTGATATATCTATTTCCCCCCTCCCTCTGCTAACTCTTGTCTCCTGGATTTTATAAATATTTCTTGCAAAATCTAGAATTCCCAAATCTGAAATGCAACCATTTCAAAATGTGATTTAGGAGGCTTCTGTTCCCATCTGTTCCTTATTTCAGTTTCAAAAATATTTGAAGGAAGAATGTCTCAGTTTTATCCTTTGGCCAACTTCAGGTCTTTTTTTTTTTTTTTTTAAGTCATTAATTCCTTTTAAATGTCTTACAGGTTTGCACTCTTATTATTCATGATGGTCACTTAAAAGTTACAGCAATTTTAACACCTGCCTCCTTGACTGGAGTCAAAGATAAATTCAGCTTTAAAAGAAAAAGGATAGAGGATGCATACCTAACATTAAGATATATTCTACATGTTAAGTCCTTTAAAAAAAAAAGCTGATAAGGTCACCATGAAATGTTTATAACATTTAAGAAATGAACAGAATTTGGCAGACAAAGCTGTTGAGTGTTTTAACCCTGCAAATGTTACGATTAAAAAAAAATGGCGTGAGGCTTAGCCCGGTAATGACTTAATCACAGATAATTGGATAAACTACCCCCCTCCATTCATCCATTGAATTGGGTTGGAAGAACGGAAGAAGTTGAAGTTGATAGACACCCAGCATCGGAGGTGGGATATGGGGTGAAGAATTATCAGTTTAATCTCATAGGGTGTGAAGAGTTGCTAAATGTGTTTACATTTGTTGGGGTGACATTTGAAAGTCAATTCTTTAAACATTTCTTTACTTTTTCTTTATGATATTTCCTTCCTTCCTTCCTCCCTCCCTCCCTCCCTCTTTCTTTCTTTCTTTCTTTCTTTCTTTCTTTCTTTCTTTCTTTCTTTCTTTCTTTCTTTCTTTCTTTCTTTCTTTCTTTCTTCTTTTTTCTTTATTTATCTCTTTTTATTTATTGGTTAGCCCTTGGGCCATATCAAAGTACAAAGTTCCTAAAACAAATGATTGCTAAAATTTGATAAAAGCAATTTAAAATGGAATTGGATAAAATACAATTTAAAATGAAATTGGGATAAAATACAATTTAAAATGAAATTGGAATTTTTCTTTCTTTCTTTCCTTCCACCCTCCCTCCCTCCCTCCTTTCTTTCTTCTTTCTTTCTTTCCTGCATTCTATCCTCCTCCTCCTCCTCCTCCTTCTTCTTCTTCTTCTTCTTCTTCTTCTTCTTCTTCTTCTTCTTCTTCTTCTTCTTCTTCTTCTTCTTCTTCTTCTTCTTCTTCTTCTTCTTCTTTTTTCTTTCTTTCTTTCTTTCTTTCTTTCTTTCTTTCTTTCTTTCTTTCTTTCTTTCTTTCTTTCTTCTTCCTTCCTTCCTTCCTTCCTTCCTTCCTTCCTGCCTTCCTTCCTGCCTTCCTTCCTGCCTTCCTGCCTTCCTTCCTTTCTTATTCTCTCTCTCTTTTCTTTCCTTTTTTCTCCTTACACTTTTTATTCTTTCCATCCATTCTCTTTCCTTTCCCTAAGTTTAGTTTGTATTAGCTTTGACTAATGTAATTAAAATTCAGAGAGAGAGAGAGAGGGAGAGAGAGAGAGAATAGCTGGGAACAGAAGCAAAACCAAGTGGCAGGTGACAGGCTACACTCTGTAGGGGGTAAAAATCCAAAGGAAATCCAATTTACGGATGAAAAAAACTCAATTCTGTTACTGAGATAAAACGGCACTGCCAGTAAAGTGGAGATTTCAGATTGTCAGCTGCTGTTGATGTGCTTTTCTATGATTGGGCTTATTGCATTAACCGTCACACTGTGGATTCTATGTTGTGGATTGCGTCTTGATCATTGTATACAGTCCAGAGTTCCAGTTTTTGAGATCGGCAGCCATGTAAATCAGATTTATTCCTTAATTCATTCACAACTAAGTACACTAGCTTGATTGGGTGATCTGGAAGCTAAGTCCTGGTCCAGCTGGGGAGCCACTTATTGGAGAAGGCAGGGGTGAATTTTGTATCTTCAAATAAAGCTCAGCCGTGCACTGGTGGGATTCAAAAATGTTTACTACCGGTTCTGTGGTTGTGGCTTGGTGGGCATGGCAGGGGAAGGATACCGTAAAATCTCCAGTCAGACGTGGTATTTGCCAGTTCTCCAAACTACTCAAAATTTCTACTACTGGTTCTCCAGAACTGGTCAGAACCTGCTGAATCCCCACCTCTGCAGCAGTGTGATAAGACAGGCCAGTAATAACTTTTAAAAATCAGTAAATAAAATCAATAGTTAAAATCAATCAAATTCCCACCGCCATCAGTGGGTGGCATTTCAGCTTGGATTCTCTTCCAATTCCGTGATGGAATGCAAAGATGAATTCAGAAATACCACAATGGGCGAGATTGTAAAACTGAGATAGATGACAATATCTGATTTTTGTGCTTGTGGGTGCCTTTGCTTGTTTCCTCCACTGAGAAAATGGAAACCTGCTCAGGAGTTCTCTCAAAGCTGATGCAGAACATAGAATAATAGATTTGGAAGGGACTTTGGAGGTCTTCTAGTCTGTCCACATGTCATTTCAGACAAATGGTTGTCCAGGTTCTTTTTGAAAGCCTCTAGTGATGGAGCACCCACAACTTCTAAAGGCTAGCTATTCCATTGATTGATTGCTCTCGCCTTCTGTTTAGTTGTACATTGCTTCTCTCTTGGTTAGTCTCCAACCTTTGCTTGTTGTGGTGCTTTGGTAAATAGTTTGACTCTGTCATCTTTGTAGGAGCCCCTCAAATATTGGAACACTGCTCTCATGTCACTCCTAGTCCTTCTTTTCTCTAGACTAGACCTACCCAATTCCTGGAACTGTTCTTCATATATTTTAGTCTCCAGACCTTTAATAATCTTAGTTGCTCTTCTCTGCACTCTTTCCAGACGTCTCAACATCTTTTTTATATTGTTCACTTCAAGCTCACTTCAGACTCTGCCTATAGACCCCTGCAGTAGGCATTTGTTTTCTTGCAAAGCTTGAGAACTCTTGTGATAGCTAGAATAATATTTAATTATCACAAAGCCTGTATTTATTTCTTGTCCAAGCCTAATGGCTGGCTCTATTAATGACAATAGTTATACCAATTCATTTATCATTTCTGGACAGAGTAATCCTGCAAAGTTATGACTAAATGATAATAGTCTAAGAAGATATACAATATATGTGTGTACACTCACACATACACACAAACTTGCCCTCTGTATGTAGTTAAATAAGCTATCCTCCATAAATAAAATGAATTTTATCAGAGTCATGGGAGAAAATCATTTATTTTCCCATTTGGTGCCAATTTACTTAATTCTCACTTTCTGAAATTATCTACGTGCTGGAAATGAATGACCGTATTCATCAATATTGCAAACATTGTCAGAAAATACAAACCCCAAATGTGAATTATCTTTCTGATTATTGGACACAGTATTAATATATTACATGTATAAAAATACATTTTACTAGGGAAAAACCACTTTGAGAAAAACCACTTTGGGAAAAACGATCTATCTACTAAAGCTCTATCTATTAGAGGTGAATGCAGATGAATCTATAGATTCATCTAGATGAATCTATGAATGCAGATTTGTGGTTCGGAAAGAAAAATTGTGGAGTTCTTAATTTAGATCAGTGGTGGGATTCAACTGGTATAATAACCAGTTCAGCGAGTGTGCGCACAGTGCAAAGGTGGTATTCAACAAGTTCTGACCAGTTCAGGAGAGCCAGTAATGGAAATTTTGAGCAGTTCAGAGAACTAGCAAATCCCACCTCTGACTGGCCCCGCCCCCATCTATTCTCTGCCTCCCATGTCCCAACTGGTTGGCTGGGTCTTCTTTGGTTGCCCTGCACCGGAGAATGGACCTGGAAAGCAGGGTAGTGGGCTGGGGAGGGAATGGAGATTTGACAGTATCCTTCCCCTTCCACGCGCAGGATAGGTGATGCTTTGATTGAAGATGGAGCTTGTTTCTAACTGTGATCTGATTGGAAAAACAGGGAAGAAAGTAAATAAATCTTATCAATTCAAAGAAATGTGTCAGGCATGAAAGACCAGTCCACATGTGAAGGTTCAATTAATCTGATTTATTGCTAAAAGCCTATGTGCAGGAATCTTCTCAACTAACTGTCAGCACTTGCTAAGAGTTCAATATGGATCAACAGCACTCAAGGGGAGTTAGACTTAGTTTGTGGCTACGTAGGGATTCTCAGCCGATCCCCCTTTTGTACTCTGCCCTAGATTCTGCCCTTTCTTCTACAAAATGGCTTATTTCATGTCAGGAGAACACCAGGGGTATGGACACCTCATCACACTGAGAACAAACCCCACATAATTAGCACTAACTATGTGGCTACAGAGTTGATATCTGTTTCCAAGGAATCCAAATGATGAGAATCTTAATATTTAAAATTAGCACAGCTGTGTTCTTTGCTCTACTTTATATTGTACCCACGATATGATGCCAAGGACCAATAAACTTATAATGGGCCATTAAGGGACTGCCTAAAGAACATGGCCAGCTGTTCCTTGGCTGATCTTGCATTAGATCCCTGCCAGTCTGTTCAATAAGCTGCAGCGAAATGCCAGATGTTTTCAATCCTACCCGTTGGAGTTTGACCTTCACATTTTCCCCTGCTTCGTGCCAAAGCTCCTTTCTTCTATTTTTTTCCCCTTCCCACAGAAACCGAGAACATCTTACAATTAATGGTCAAAAGGAACGTAGGACCATTAATGACCCACGGGTCTATCTGTCTCTGGAGGTCACCATTTCTTTTTTTTTCTTTTTTTCTTTTGTAATGTCTGTCAACAACTCCCTGAAGATATTTATATACACTATCAGACAGCTGGGTAGGAACTGAGATTGCATTGTGCAGCTTTTGAACATAAGTAAGCGGTAGGTAAAACCCGCTTGTTAGCTCCGGTAAAACCAGGAGAGATTTTAAAAGAAGGAAAAACAAAAAGAAGAAGCTCTTAGTGAAAGAAGAATTTGTTTTCTTTTTTTCGCAGGTCAGAAACACTTCACTAAACCTTCTAGATTTTGATGCTGCTTGCACGCCGGGACAAGGGCTGGTAGCTCTCCAGAGCAGGGGTCTCCAACCTTGGCAACTTGAAGCCTGGTGGACCTCAACTCCTAGAATTCTCCAGCCAGCTGGCTGGGGAATTCTGGGAGTTGAGGTCCACCAGGCTTCAAGTTGTCAAGGTTGAAGACCCTTGCTCCAGAAGACAATTAAGATCATGTAAGGACCAGAAATCAAGACCTAAGAATGTTTAGGTTGCAGAAGAGAAGGTTGAAAGGGGGACATGATAAGTGTCTTCAAATACCTACAGGATTGTCCCATTGCAGAGAGTTCAGACTTCTTCTTGCTAGAGGGTAAGATGTCAGGCTCCAAAAACCAAGAAAAGACTCTCTAAACAGTTTCCTTTATTTTTCTAACCTATAGACAGAATCTTGCCAAACTCAAGCAGTCTACTTGCAGCATTAAATGTATACTCTGGGAACTACTAGGGAAGAATTGTCTTCACCTTCTTTCTCCAACACAAGCTATCTAAATTGTGCTGTCTCTTGCTCCTCTGGAACGAAACCCCTTCCTCCTGGACAAGCTGGACAACATTCCCTAACGTAAGACTAGAATGAATAGAATGAAACTGCAAGGTTTTCATGAACCGTGAACTTTAAGGTTCAAGATTTGACCTCAGGAAGAACTTCTTGACAGTAAGAGTTGTCAATCACCAGACTAGGTCCTGGCATGGAAGGGTTTCATCCCCTTATCTGAAAGCTTCAAACAGAGTTTGGATAATCATCTTTTGGGGAATGGCATAATCTTGCTGTAAGGCGTGTCAAATTTTTCAATTTTTAATTTCCAAACATTAGGAGTGCTCAAAGGTTTTTTGACAAGCCTTGGGGATTGTAAAGATATTTTGATTACATTAGTATAATTTAGATGGGCTTGGTAAGTAACCACATAAATAACTTTTTGACATTTTGTTTATTTCATTTTCTGCAGGGTTCAAGGAAATATACGTAAGAGTATTTAAGTCTCTTCCAACTTTATGATTCAATAATTATGTAAAAGTTGAATTATCTCAGTTTAGCCGGGTCAATCATTCATTTGGTCAAATCTCCTGCCTACCTTTTTAACCAGAAATCATCTTTCTGGGAATAGAAGTCCACTTCTTCTCCAGGAAAAATGGGATATTATTGGTATGGGACACGGAAATATTATTCTATGAACTCTTTGCTGGAGAGAGTCCCCATTGTCTAAGAAGGCAGCAGTAGGCAGCAGTAGGCATAGTTCAATCACTCTGATATTTCAGCACTCATGACATGTTGTGTGCACTATCCCTGGATGGGAATTTTTTTAAATGGAGAACTTCCTTTCTCATCCCCTAGCAATTGCATAGTGGATCTATCTTCTATATATTTGGGGACTTGGTTCCTGGTATGTAAATGAGATCCAAGTTTCTGAGCATCCAAGCTCTTTTTCACTTCACCAATGGGATCTATCCAATTATTATAACTACTCAGGCTAGTAATTCTAATGAATTCCATTTGGTTGGGTATTCTGATTGCCTGGAGCTATTTGACAGCACTCTACAGATGTTCTGTGAATTACTTAGCAAACCGACTCCCTCGGTTATTCCCCCTGATCAAAATTTGATTGCACTCGGGGAGGAAAAAGAATATTGAATAGCCACAGAGTTCTTCCTTAAAACCAATTGTTGTTAGTTGCAAAGTCGTGTTTGACCCATTGCGACCCCATGGACAATGTTCCTCCAGGCCTTCCTGTCCTCTACCATCTTCTGGAGTCCATTGAAGCTCACACCTGCTGCTTCAGTGACTCAATCTGGCCACCTCTTTCTCTGCCATCCCCTTCTTCTTTTGCCCTCAATCGTTCCCAGCATTAGGTTTTTCTCCAGCGAGTCCTTCCTTCTCATGAGTTGGCCAAAGTCCTTGAGTTTCATCTTCAGGATCTGGCCTTCTAAAGAGCAGTCAGGGTTGATCTCCTCTAGGACTGACCGATTGGATCGCCTTGCAGTCCAAGGGACTTGCTGGAGTCTTCTCCTCCAGCCCCAGAGTTCAAAGGCCTCCATTCTTTAGTGCTCAGCCTTCCTTATGGTCCAACTTTCACAGCCATGCATTGCAACTGGGAAAACCATAGCTTTGACTCTACGCACTTTTGTTGGCAGGGTGAGGTCTCTGCTTTTTGGAATGCAGTCTAGATTGGCCATAGCTTTCCTCCCCAAGAGGAAGAGTAAAACCATACAATGTCTCTAACCAAACTCTCAGCTCCGTTTCTGATTTCTTTAGGGATTTCTGGGCTGATCTAACAGAAGCAGAGATACAACTGAATGCAGGAAGAACTATAAATTCTGTTGACCTTCAGATGGCTCCATCAGAGGTGACCTACATTTGACATCACTGCAATGCTTTCATGCCTTTTCACAAGCTTTGGGCTCTTTAAAATAGCCTTTAACGGTCAATTAAAGAAAAATCCAAAATGCCCAACTGAAGTCTAGTTCCCAGGAAGGACGCAGAATAAAAGGAATATGTTCAACTCCTGTTGCGAGTGAAGAGGTTTTATTCATAAGTACCTTAAATATTCTTGGCCATCCTTGCTTTTAAAATCTGTCAAGGGTAATTTGGCATACAGTCACTGTTAAAGTGACAAGAAGGCATAAAATTCACCTGCCTAATACTGGAGGTTGTCACTTTTAAATGGTCTTTCATTTGTTTTATTCTAATAATTTGCTTCCAACTGCTCGGTGCTAGAGGAAAGAAAAGCAGATCGCTCCCTGAAGCGTGAAAAGGTATTTTGGACCATTGTGTGAAAGAAACATTGGAGAAAACTTCCAGGCTTCAAAAAAAATGGAAGGTTATGCAAAAAGAGCTCAGCAGAAGACAGGATGGCTTGAAGCTGTCCCTGATGATATGGACAAGAACTCAAAGAAGCAGCTACTGATGACAATCTCAGTAAAATGATGTCCAACAGCAGTGGTGGGATTCAATTTTTTTACTACTGGTTCTGTGGGCATGGCTTGGTGGGCATGGCGTGCAGGGATGGGATCCGACAGGGTTAACTACCAGTTAGGTCATTTATGAGGTCCGGTGATTTACAATGTGCTTTCCTGCACACTGCTGGCGGCGTGCCTGTAAATCATCATCAGCATGCTGCGTGCAGAGAAACAGCCTTTCAAAAAGCCCCTTTTTCCTGCTTTTTAAACTGCAGCTGTGCCTCGCATGGCAGCTTAAGTTGAAAAAATCAGGAAATAAAGGACAGGTAAGAGCCGGGGTGGGCGGATGGGTAAAAACATCAGCAGACATAGAACCAGTTCTATGTCTGCTGCTCTTCAGAGCTACCGGTTCTATAGAGGTGGACAGAACTGGTAGAAACCCACCCCTGGTGGCATGGCGTGGCTTGGTGGCTGTGGCAGGGGAAGGTTCCTGCAAAATCCCCATTCCCTCACCACCCCACTAACCTGCTTTGCAGCTCCGTTCTCCTGTGCAGGGCAACCAAAGAAGACCCAGCTGATCAGCTGGGACTTGGGAGGCGGAGAATAGATGGGGTTGGCGGGGCCCGACTGGCCGGTTCTCTGAACTACTCAAAATTTCCGCTACTGGGTCTCCAGAACTGGTCAGAACCTGCTGAATACCACCTCTGTCCAACAGGTCATGAATAGCTAGAAGCAAATGAATTCCTGAATCATCATCATCTTCTCCTCCTCCTCCTGCCCCCCATTATTCTCCTTTGCCTCCTTTTTTATTCTTTTTTTATTCTCCTTTTCCTTTCATCATTCCTTCTTCTTCTTTCATTATTGCCCTCTTCTTTCTTCTATCCTTCTCCTCTCCCTTTCATCCTTCCTTTGCTTCCTCCTCCTCCTCACCCCCATTATTCTCCTTTTCCTTCTCCTTTTCCTTTCATCATTCCTTCTTCTTTCATTATTGTTCTCTTCTTTCTTCTATCTTTCTTTTCCTTTTCATCCTTCATTTCCCCCTTATTCTCCTTTTCCTTCTCTTTTCATCATTCCTTCTTCTTTTACTATTGTTCTCTTCTTCTATCCTTCTCACCCTTTCATCATTCCTTTACCTCCTCCTCCTCCTCCTCCTCCTCCTCCTCCTCCTCCTCCTCCTCCTCCTCCTCCTCCTCCTCCTCCCCCATTATTCTCCTTTGCCATCTCCTTTTCCTTTCATCATTCTTCTTTCATTATTGTTCTCTTCTTTCTTCTATCCTTCTTCTTTCCCTTTCATCCTTCTATTGCCTCCTCCTCCTCCTCCTCTTCCCTTATAATTGATTCAGAAGTTTGAATTGATTCCTAGGCCACATATGAGATCAGCTCACCCTTTTAATACATGCTTTTAGAATTATGAAAATATTCCAATGCATTTTGTAAAGAACAGGTACACCAAGGAGAATGTAGGTACCAATTAAGACAGCCAGAAACACATTGATGCTAATGACCTCCATGTTTGGGAAACCATTCTCACCTCAAAGGGAAAACCTGGTGTGCTGTGGATAATGCCTCAGTTTGAAACCAGGGAATAGCTCTGTTTCATTTGAACAGCTAATCAACCATGAGAAACCACTTATAGCTCCCACAACACATTATGTTTTAAATTGCAGTTAATTGCTAACATTCAGTACAAATTAGGGGTGTTACAATCCCTTAAACCAACACACACACACTCACACACTTAAGCTTATAAGATAGTATTCTTCAATCAAGATCTTCTATCAAGATCTATCAAGCTTTTTTGACAAGATCCACCAGAAAGAGGTCCATCCTGCGAATCCCTTGGACTGCAAGGCGATCCAACAGGTCAGTCCTAGAGGAGATCAACCCCGACTGCTCTTTAGAAGGCCAGATCCTGATGATGAAACTTAAATACTTTGGCCTCCTCATGAGAAGGAAGGACTCCCTGGAGAAGAGCCTGATGCTGGGAACTATTGAGGGCAATAGGGGAAGAAGGGGACAGCAGAGAAGGAGGAGGCTGAAGGAAATCACTGAAGCAATCAGTGTGAGCTTAAATAGACTCCAGAAGATGGTAGAGGACAGGAAGGCCTGGAGGAACATTGTCCATAGGATTGCGATGGGTCACTCATGACTTTGCAACTAACAACAACAATCAGAAAGATCTGCCCCATGTCTGATGGACATGCTTCTAAGCTTCATTGAGAAGCTTGGCTGATGTGAATACAAACATTTCAGTCTTCTCCTGTTTTACAAGACAAGGCATGGGTTGGCATGAATGAATATGGATAAATGCTGGCTTATCAAATCAACACGTTCTGTTGCAAGAGGGGAGGAAAAATAACCCAAACCTAAAATCCACCTAGCAACAATCCTGGAGCTCCGAGGATAGGGCACCTTTCGCCAGCAAATGAGAAGAAAACCAAAATGCACGAGATAGTGGCTATCCATACCTTCTTGCCAATCTATTTTCATTTCACCGTGATAATTACTTTTCAAATTCTCACAGGTTTCATCTCCTATTTCTGTCCCTGGACCTGACAGTCAAGGACGAATTGAGGGAAGGCATCTTCCTTGATGGAAAAAAAGTAAATTCCTATGTGGAATAATTGTCCTCTTCTACAAAGTATAAAGGTTCAGGGTAGATGAACATTACTGGAGAAGAAGGAAGGGGATTCCCACCTAGCTGGCCAGTTTATCTGAATTAGCCCTGATGATCAATGGGGTGGCAGATGTGTTAGGCAGATCATCTTTATATTCTACATATGAAGCCCAAATGATCAAATTAAATTATATTAAACTATATTACATTACATTATATACTGAAATGTCTGAGCTCCTTGGAATGTTATCCTGAATTAGAGGTTCTATTTATCTATCTATCTATCTATCTATCTATCTATCTATCTATCTATCTATCTATCTTCTCTACTCTATCTATCTATCTACATCTATCTATCTATCTATCTATCTATCTATCTATCTATCTATCTATCTATCTATCTATCTATCTATCTATCTATCTATCTATCTATCTATCTCTCCCTCAATCTATCTATCTATCTATCTATCTATCTATCTATCTATCTATCTATCTATCTATCTATCTATCTATCTATCTATCTATCTATCTATCTATCTATCCATCCATCCACCATCCATCCATCTATCTCTCTATCCAGTAGTGGTTTTCAAAAAATTTACTACCAGTTCTGTGGCGCATGGTGTGGCTTGGTGGGCATGGCAGGGAAGGATACTGTAAAATCCCCATTCCTCCCCACTCCACTAACCTGCTTTCCAGCTCCGTTCTCCTGTGCAGGGCACAAGAAGACCCAGCTGATCAGCTGGGACTTGATCAGCTGGGACTCAGGAGGCAGTGAATAGATGGGGTGGGGCCAACCAGAGATGGTATTTCGTTCTCGAACTACTCAAAATTTCTGCTACTGGTTCTAGAACATGTCAGAACTGGCTGAATACCATCTATCTATCTATCTATCTATCTATCTATCTATCTATCTATCTATCTATCTATCTATCTATCTATCCACACAGAGACAAACATATCAAAGAACACTGAAGTTGTACAGAATTTATAGCCCCTGATCAAGTTAAGTCTAATCAGATGGAGAGAGACAATATTCAAAGAAGTTTTAAGTTGTGAGATTGGGTCTTTCATATCCAGCTAACTTGATATGGATGTTTGGGTTGGTACTTCATGTCTTAAGCAGACTTAATACCCTAATCAGCATGATGGGTAAATACATCAGCCAGATCTTTATCTGTGTGAACCTGTCAGGAGTGAACATTAAGTTCCAGTTACATGATTGGTTGATCATGCTATACATAAGAGTCTAGTCAACTAATCGTCAGCACTAAATTAATGCTAGATGAGAGTCAATGTAATTCTGCATGGGTTGGACTTAGTTTGTGGGAACATAATGATTCTAGGCTGATGAGTTGCTTGACTCCACCCTCAAGCTCTGCCTGCTATTCCAGAACGTGGAAAGAAATAAGAACACACACACACACACACACACACACACACACACACACCCTTATTGCATTTCCCAACTATAAATAAATCAAAGCTGGGCCCAAATGGGTGATAATGAAGTTTGACAGCACCTCTAATTAAAAGGACAACTTGGGAGTACCATCCATCTCCGAGTAACTCTGAAAGCTAAATTGTTCTCCTCCGCAGGGCCTGACACTGATTTCAGATAAATTACTTTCATACACTTTCCAAGTAATTTAAAAACAAACTGCTCAGAATAAACTTCTCCCCACCATCCTCAAATGTTTATGAATGTTTTATGATGAGATTATGGGAAGAATCAATCTTTGCCAAGATGCTGGTTAAAAGAGAAAGACACTAAAAATGCTCCAGAAATTGTAATATTGGCCGAGGCTTACCCACCGAAGGTCAGGCCATGACTGCCGTATTTTAAGCTGCATTTATGGCTACGTGTCAGGAAAGTCCACTAGAAATGGATGCCACGTGCATGTGTAGCAAGCAATTAAGATACCATGTTTCCTTTATTAAATCAGTAAATTGCAACTGTCCCCAAAAGTGACAAGCTTAAAGAATTCTGAGGCCCCTTGGTATATTTCATGCTGCTGGCTTTAATAACGGCACAATCCAAATTTATGCTTATGTTTACATGTCTTCTTCCCTAATGCCAACTCACTTACAGAATAATGGAATAACAGAATTGGAGGGGATCTTGGAGGTCTTCTAGTCCAACCCCTTGCTCAAGGAGGAAACCTATACCATTCCAGACAAGTGGCTGTCCAGTCTCTTCTTAAAAGCCTCCAGTGATGAAGAACCCACAACTTCTGGAGGTAAAGCCTTTCCACTCATTAATTGTTCTGTTGGGAAGTTTCTTGTTAGTTCAAGTTGTTTCTCTCCTTGATAAGGTTCCATCCATTGCTTCTTGACCTTCTCTGCCTTCAGGTGCTTTGGAGAATAGCTTGACTCCCTCTTCTTTGTGGCAGCCCCTTAGATATTGAAACACTGCTATCATGTCATCCCTAGCCCTTCTTTTCATTAAACTAGAAGGAAAGCATCCAAAGGAAGTCAGGGTAGTTCTTGCCTCTAAGTCCTTAGACAGGTGTAGTTATTTTTGGAAGAAGGAAGAAAAGAGAAGCTGGAAGTCATGCTTATCGGTGGCGGGTCCACACTCATCCTGAGAGTTTCTCTACTTGTGGTTGGACTTGAATTTGGTGTCTCCACTTCAGTGCTACACTAAATTGGTTCTTGACCTGAGAAAGAGGGACTGACCCAACAAATGGTGTAGGGTCTCCTGCTTGGGTGGGGGGAGTTGGACTAGATGGCCTACAAGGTCCCTTCCAATTCTGTTAATCTGTATCTGTATAATCCACAAAGCTTCTATGGTTGAGTGGTCCACCAGTCTAATGCCTTAGCTTCTACATTACATGGGCTTCATTGTTGCTGGTTCCTTTTTAACTCTGTTAAAACCTAGTCAACCTCTTAGAGGCTCCAGAGATTTGATTACATGTCATCCAATTGTTAAGGACCAGATAGGTAGCTCTTCTGCAGGATGATCTATCTCCAACCCTAAGATTTTCCAACAATATACTCATAGTCACTGTCATTGTCTTGTTGCTAATCAACATCTCCTTTTCTTTCTTTCCCAGTTTTATAGACTTCTCGAGAGAGAGCTTTATTGTTGCGTAAATGCTGCAACAGGAATTCTGAAATGCCCAACCTGGCCAGATCAAATTGTCCAGAGAGATATCATGGGATATAGATGGTTCTTCAAGGTGCTGTGGTTGTTACCTGTATAATCCACAAAGCTTCTATGGTTGAGTGGGTCTTTATCATGAAGGGCTTTATCATGAAGGGCTTCACAGGTAACAACCACAGCACCTTGAAGCACACCTGGAAGCAACCAGATCAACGACAATACTACACGGGCATACCCAGGCATGTCATAGTAGCAAAATCTATGCTTGTAAAGAAAACATGAATGCAATGAGTTACCTTGCACACTGTTTACTGTCAGCCTTCAAGATTTTCTCCCTTTGCTTTGCATCTTTCGGCTGTCATAAATAACGGGGGGAGGAGCGGGGAATGGTTATGGGAAGTGAGCTGGAGGTGTTACAAACCAGAACTGTATAAGCTGGTGGGGGGGTAGACACTTGCTTAGGCTTCTATGCTATGCGCAGCAGCAACCCTTTATCAAAATATGTCAAGGTCAAAGGACAGAGGCCTCATCACCACCTGGAGATGCCCACATGATGATATACACAACTTTTAATTGATTGAGCCAATTGAACTATTGGGGGTGGGAACATTGCCATTATTTTGCATATGTGATTTACGCGCCCATTTTCTCAGATTCAGAATTCTTTTGTTGCTACCACTTGATTTCCAGTAAAAGATACCTTTTCTCTGATTAAAGGAGTCTAAGTATTCCTTTCTTGGATTTTGAATGGAGCACCAGCTGACAGTTTACTATCTGCAAATTCTGAATGTAACATCTAGCCATTGGGACTCTTAGGGTTATACAGAGGGGTGCGATGGCTCAGTGGTTAAAGATGCTAAGCTTGTCAGCTGGAAAGCTGACAGCCCAGGTTTGAGATCCGAATTCTGCATGATGGGATGAGCTCCTGTTACTTTCCCCAGCTCCTGCTCATCTAGCAATTCAAAAGCATGCAAATGTGAGTAGATAAATAGGTACCACTCTGGTGGGAAGATAACAGTGTTCCATGTGCCTTGACATATAGCCATGCTGGCCACATGACCACAGAAATATCTTTGGACAATGCTGGCTTTCTTGATCAAGAAACAGATGATGATCACACACACACACACACACACACACACACACACACACGTTAAGGTGGACATGGCTGGACAAGGGAAGCATTTACCTTTAGGTTATGCAAGTGACTCTACTCAGATTTGTGTTTGGAGCAACAGTTTGCTTTGATCCTATTGTGCAATTTGGGAATAGAAGGCCGCCCAATCCAATGGGACACATTGAGTGGTGGAGTTGATCTGAAAAATGATTCCAAAGAGGACTTTCAATCAAGCTGCTTTTGGATCGAGTTTAGGAACTGGAGCTTTAACCCATGACCATGACTGGTGGCTTCTCCTACCTTCTTCTGCTATCCTCATCTCATCCGGGCTCAACTGTTGCTGAGCATGGCTGAAATGTGAATATTCTGCCATAAATACACCTGGCCCCATTGTGACATTACACACTCAATTAAACTCACATAAAGTAAGCCGTTCTGCTTAGTTTAACACATAAAAGCACCAAAGAGCTTTCCGAAGTATTTAAAAAAACTCCTGTGGGCTGCAATCTTGCTGCAGAAACAATGACGGGGGTTACAATCATTTGCAAAGGTGTTCCTGGTTTGATCATGGTTGAGTCAGAGGACATGGAAAGGAAGAGAGAAGGAAAAAAAAAATCAAAAGAGCATTTCCATTCCAGCCAACCGATCAAGAGTTGTCCATCCCACGGTTCCTTGACACTGTGAATTTTCTTGTATGTTTTTTTTTTAAAATATCCCTCCATGGTTGAAGAACTTCTCCAAACTTTTCCAATCCAGAACCAAGAGAAGGAAAGCAATACAGACATATAATTCTGCCCATCAGACCGTGTCGAAGGAGATGAGGTCATTCATTTTGGGCGTGCTAAAAGACCCAAAAAATAAATTGAACTTTGCAGCTAAGGGATAGACTTCATCTTTTTCTCACATCTGAATTCTTCACCAAATTGCCGTGATCTTCTTCCCCGTTGAAAAGACTTTGCATCTCCTTCCTTCCTTTCCCATTGTTCTCTCTCTCTCTCTCTCTCTCTCTCTCCTTTCCTCTTTTTTGTCAATATTTGAAAACCATCCAAATGACCTCCTTTAAAAACCCATTATTGTTCTGTCAGATAATGTTGGTAACTAAGATTAAGGCTTGAGTATGCCTGCCACCGTGGAGAAAGAAAATTCTCACTGCATCAGATAAACACCATTGTTTCAAAATGTGGCTTACTGGAGTCAACCAGAAGGGGAGGTGACGGGGACCGAAAAGAAAGTGGGGAGGGGGATAATTTGAATTCTGTACAGCAGTGTGTCACTTTAGCAACTCATTTGCAATCCTGTGCATACCTGCTGGGTCACATTCCTGCTATTGAGTAATGAACAGTCTTTGAATATTCAGATCTGCACATTTCTTGAAAGCTCCTGTTATCCTTAGCGGAACAGCTTGAAGTGGAGAATTGGGGGTGTGTAGAACAACACCAGCATCTAGACAGATACTACCCTGTATACTAAACTTGGGTTTGTAGTGTAAAACAGACTTGGAGGATATCCCACAGGGGTGAGTGCTTGGGGACGGGTTAGGAAATGCAAGACGCATTCCTATACATGGACTGAAATATATTTTCTGCTGTTTGACAGCAGGCGGATTCTTCTGAGAAGTGTGTTGGTTGGCAATGTGTTGAAGTTGAGTGAGTTTTCCACTATTCGGCAGGCCCTTGACAGCTGCCAACACTTGCCTGCTGTTGATGGCATTCTTGTTTTGGCCATGCTCAAAAACACATGTTGAGTTGGACAAATTCCAGAGAAGGCAACCTGGAGTGCAAAGAGATGAGCAACAGTTGGCCAATATTGGAAAGTCAATCGGGTGAGCATCAGTACTTTTCAGAGGCAACAGGTTCATCTAATAAATATGACACTGTTTGTGAGTGGAACAGGTTGGCCTTTCCTTGGTTGGGAAGATGGAACCAAGACTGGATTTTAAGCAGAGCTGGTCGGTCTGTAGATGGGACATGCCCCAAAGAAGTCATTTACACCACTTTACAGAAGTACAGAGTTGCAAGGGATCTTGGAGGTCTTCTAATCCAACCCCCTGCCCAAGCAGGAAACCCTATTCCATTCCAGACAAATGGCTGTTCTTTAAAATCTCCAGTAATGGAGCACCCACAACTTCTGAAGGCAACCCATACCATTGATTAATTGTTCTCACTGTCAGGAAATTTGTTCTAAATTCTAAGTTGGATTCTCTCTTTGATAATCTTCCATCTGTTACTCCTTCTCTTGCCCTCAGGTGCTTTGGAGAATAGGTCAACCTTTCTCCTTTCTGACAGCCCCTCAAATATTGGAAGCCTGCTATCATGACAACCCTAGTCCTTCTCTTTAGACTAGACATATCTCCACAACTGTTCACTGTATACTTATCCTCCAGTCCCCTAATAATTTTCTTTTCTGCTCTCTTTCTAGAAGTTCATGATAGGACAAAGATGAGCTATAATCCCGACCATCAAAAAAGAAAAGGGTTATTGCATTAAGGTAAGAAAAACAGAATTTAGATTGCAATGATCTCAGTGTTCAACTTCTTCCCATGTCAGAAATCAACCGTCAGCATTCCAACTAACCAACTCCAACCCAAGAAACTCCAAGACAAGTATCTCCTCAAAGTTCCATTTTATTAGAGTTGTCATATTGGCACACCTGGGAAAACCCGAACCTGAGACTTCCAGGTTTTTCCTTCCCAAAAGAAATTCAAAGATCCATCCCCTACACCCACCATCCATCATATGGTCCAATCAAATGTCATCCTAACTGGAGATATCCTCCAGTCTCTCCCCTCCAGGTGCAGGGAAACATGTCCTTGACTTTCTAAGAAAGAATGTTGTTGTGTCTAATCTTCCACCTCTTTATGAAATCCCACTCCCAAATTCCCAGGCATTAAATGTGGCAGCCTTGAAGCTTCCAAGTAAAATACAGCTTCCAAGGCTGACATCAATGCTGCAAGATTACTAGGAGATGACCAAAGAAACATCTTTGGACAGTTTTATTTTTGGGGTCCATTTTGACATTTTTTTCCTACATCAGAACCATGTGGTTAAGTATTTCTCTACTTATTTTCATGGCAACTCTTCAATACCTTTGACCATCATCATGGCGTGTTCTAATACATTTGTGCAGGCTTCAACTAACTCAATTTTCTCCCAGAAAATGCAGCAAATTGGGAAGATGATAAGCGCGGTTATCACAGCTTGCTCTCAAAGTCTTAGAGAAGCAACTATCTAGTCAATCTCAGTAGGCTGAATTTGATAGGCTGTTCTTTGATCTCAGTTGGAGTTTGTGATGTCCACTGATATCTTATTTTGATATGTCCCTGAGAGCTATGAATGAGAGCAGTAGCAGTTGGCACAAATATTTTGATAGATGTTGCAAAAAGCTTATTTCACTAAATTAATGGCCCCAGAAACATAAACCAACTTAGTCACCAGTCCATTTAAAGCTCTGCAAAAAAAAGTCCATTATTTTTAAGTGTTCAAGACTGCTTGATTTTCCAAAAGCATTAACTACACAGCAAAGACTCGAAAATGGGCTAGAAGTTGATATCACAGCTGGCAAACTTTTGCTTCCAAACACAACCTTCCCAAAGTACCTTAGGGGCTTTTCAGGTTTATGATGGGGAAATCTTGATCTTAGGTTATTTAGGAAGTTTTTTTGCCCCCTGTATCATTGTTTCTTTTACTTGTTTATCTTCCATTTTCAAATTTAATAGAAAGTAGGTCATTTAGGAATTTATATACCAATAATAACATGTTAAACCTGGCCTCGTTACTGATTGATAGCCCATGTCATTATTTCCATATGTTCCAGTGAATGGGATCATCCCAGACTAAGAGAAAATAATGGGACTGAATGGTGTATAACAAAATAAGCGAAAAAGAACAGCAACTGTTTTTATGCATTAACAACCACTGTCAACTGCATACTTATTAGATCAGTTATGCTTTAAAAAACCAAGTTGTCCAGCTATCTTGATGTCTTTTTTTTTTTTCAGCAACTCCGATTCATTTTAAATCTTGAGATGTTGCTATATGTAGAAGGCTGCACATTGGATTCTTTTGATCAAAACTCACATTTTGACCTTGGTAGAAGGGTGAAATGATTCTAAAGAAATCTGTCTGAAACTGCCATAGATACTTTCAATCACGAAACAAACTCTTCTTTTATAGCTGACGAAAAGATGTATTGGAACTGAGGGAGTTGGCTAAATTGAGCATGTGACTTGTTGGTCTTTTAGTAAGGGAGGTCATACATGACAAAACTTTCCACAAGATATATTTTCTTAGTGGTATGTCATTACTCTTGGTAACATGCCATGCATCAACATATGAGGTTTGATTAGACATAGATACAAGCTCAAGTGTGTAGTAGTTTGGGTGATAAAAGGATTGCGTGGGCTTGTGATATCAAGGCACAGCATCGCTTTTAAACCTAGATCAAACTTCTGCAGTTCTTGAAAGCAGCTGATGAGACTGCTTTAAAGAGCTGTAGACAGGAGGCTGTGCCCACAGCCACAGCCTCGCTCTGAAGTGTGAGAGTGTGATTGATTGTGACCACAGCATTTGTCTACAGCTCTTTAAAGCAGCCTCATCTTTCTCCAGGATTCAGCACCAATTCGGAAGATAGGCATCCAGTTCTGGGAAAAGATGCAGCTGCTTTCAAGAACTGTAGATAAATTTGATCTAGGTTTAAAAGCAATGCTGTGCCTTGATATCACAAGCCCACGCAATCCTTTTATCACCCAAACTACTACACACTTGAGCTTGTATCTATATCTAATCAAATCTCATCTGTTCTGGGAAAAGACGCAGTTACTTTCAAGGACCACAGATACAGTAAATGCCTAGTTCACAGCCTTGTGGGAAGCCTTCTTTTAGCTGCTGAGATGGCTCTTCTTCAGTCCGAAACCTCCTGGACTTCCATGTCTATAGTTCCCACCCAGAATAGCCATTTTTAATGTCGCTGGATAATTATTCTTGGTAATGCTAACACCCCATCTCTGTATTTTTTTTTTAAAAATAAGAGCTCTGATTTACACTTAAAGCAAGACAGGACTTTTCAGGTCTTTGCCTCCTCCCAATCTCCAGCATCATGATGGATGGTTTATTTACACAAGAGGAACAGGCAACAAACGAGTTGCTGAGAGGAGACCATAAAATTGAAGGGCATCTATCTTCAAAGCTGCATTGACCTTCATAATTAAAAACAACAACACCCAAGGTGACTAGATGTTTAATCAGTCAATTAAGACAGGGTTTAGCATCAGGATGGCTTTTGTTGAACAAGGAAAGGGATTGGTCAAGCCAGAACAGAATTTCTGTTCAGGATTTCTGTAGCTACGACTCTGTAGCCAGGAAGTGTAATTCAACAGCTGGAAGGCTATGGGTCCCCCTCCTTACATATCTGGAGAAGAACGAGTCAAAAAGGTAACCAGAGAAACAGCTGGATGGGTCTTGTGATATCAACATGATTGAATGAAAGGAAGGACAACATGATTGAATGAAAGGGGTGACATACAGTGGTGGGATTCAATTTTTTTTAATACTACCTATTCTGTGGGCATGGCTTGTTCAGCATGGCTTGTTGAGCGTGGCTAGTTGGGTGTGGCTTGTTGGGCGTGACAAGGGAAGGATCCTGAAAAATCTCCATTCCCACCCCACTCCTGGGGGAAGGACATACTGCAAAATCCCATTCCCTCTCCACCCCACTGACCTGCTTTCCAGCTCCGTTCTCCTATGCAGGGCAACCAAAAAAGACTCAGCCGATCAGCTGGGACTCAATGGGAGGCAGAGAAGAGATGGGGTTGGCGGGGCGAGTCAGAGGTGGGATTGGCCGGTTCTCCGAACTACTGAAAATTTCCACTACCGGTTCTCCAGAACTGGTCGGAACCGGCTGAATCCCCACCTCTGGTGACGTGATAAAAATCTTTCAATATCCGTCACAGAGAAGAGGGGTCAACCTATTCCCCAAAGCACCCAAAGGCTGGACAGGAAACAATGGATGGAAATTAATGAAGGAGAGAACCAATTAAGGAGAAATTTCCTTACAGTGAGAACAATTAAGCAGTGGAATGGTTTGCCTTCAGAAGTTGCAGGTGATCCAACATTGGAGTTTTTTTTAAGAAAGATCGGACAGCAATTTGTTTGAAATGTAGGGTCTCCTGTTTCAGCAGGGGGTTGGATTAGAAGACCTCCAAGGTCCCTTCCAACTCTATTATTCTGTTATTCAGAATTACAATGCATTGATCCAGCAAATTAGTCTATCTATCCATTCAGTCAAGGATACATTTTTATTCAGCAGAAGGTGGTCTAAATTTTCAATTTTCCAATCTCTCAAGATCCCTCTAAAAATAAATATAAGGACCGCTTTCTTTCTTTCTTTCTTTCTTTCTTTCTTTCTTTCTTTCTTTCTTTCTTTCTTTCTTTCTTTCTTTCTTTCTTTCTTTCTTTCTTTCTTTCTTTCTTTCTTTCCTTCTTTCCTTCTTTCTTTCTTTCTTTCTTTCTTTCTTTCTTTCTTTCTTTCTTTCTTTCTTTCTTCCTTCCTTCCTTCCTTCCTTCCTTCCTTCTTTCTTTCTTTCTTTCCTTCCTTCTGCCTTGCCTTTCTTTCTTTTTCTTTCTTCTCTTTCTTTCTTTCTTTCTTTCCTTTCTTCTTTTTCCTTCCTTCCTTCCTTCTGCCTGCTTTTCCTTCCTTCTCTCTTCTTTCTTCTTTCTTCCTTCTTTCTTCTTTCTTCCTTTCTTTCTTTCCTTCCTTCCTTCCTTCCTTCCTTCCTTCCTTCCTTCCTTCCTTCCTTCCTTCCTTCCTTCCTTCTTCTTTCCTTCCTCTGCCTGCCTGCCTGCCTTTCTTTCTTCTTTCTCTCCCTCTCTCTTTCTTTTTTCTTTCTTTCTTTCCTTCTTTCTTTCTTCTTTCCCTTCCTTCTGTCTGTCTGTCTGTCTTTCTTCTTTCTCTCTCTCTCTCTTTCTTTTTTTCCATCTCCAAGATACTCATGCTGTTTCGCAAACATCTGTTTTTCAGAGGAAATTTAAACTCAAAAAGAGAGAGTAAAAGAAGGAAGGCGCTGGAATGGTTCCATTTAAAATATGCTGACATTCCTAGCCTTTTGGGTTACGCTCATACATCATGTTCATCATCTCTGCAAAACTGCCTACGTGGACCGAATAGCAACGTTGCAAACTTGGTTAGGTTTTCTGGCTAGCTTCTGAGGAACTCCCAACCCCTGAGGTGAGAGGACCTAAATGAAAAGTAAATGAAGTTATTGTGATTGGCTTATTTATTAGGCTACGCGGAAGATGTCTCTGAGGACTAAGTGGCCTATCTCTTTTTTGCTTCTTTAAAAGCAGAAGGTGACAGGAGAGGAAATCTCTGGGGAGGATCAATTTGTAATAAATCCTCAGCGAGTTGTCAGCAACACAATGGAATAAGCTTTTTTTCTAGGAGAGAAAAAAGCATGGATAATATTGTTCTGACCAAGGCTTCCCAAGATCATGAAGCTGACTCCTTGTCCCAATAAAACCCCTTTTATTTAGATTAAAGTGAATTTCCTCTCCAGCAAAGTCCCGGCAAAGAGTCTTTAAAGTGATTTCACAACTACAGACCTTTTGTCAGGCTTCAAGAGTTGCCAGGCCGATATCTTCCAAACGCCACATTGTAGCAGCAATTACTTGGCAGGAAATCAGGAACAGATCTTCACCCTAATGGATTGAACTAATTGTCTCCTGCAAACACCATTCCCCTTTCACTCCTCTTTATCCCCTATGGGAGGGGCCATTCACCATCCATCTGAGCCTTTACTCACGAGTCGACCCTTGTTCCTTAGATGTTCCCTTCTCCCGGCAGTTCTGCACATGCACACACTGGGAACAGGCTCCAGCTGTTCTTCTGCCCCACTTCTGTCCAACTCTGAAGGCAGCTGTTACTTGTCAGACGGCCCTGGCCCTCATCATGCAGAGCCCTCATCAGAACTTTCTCCAGACACCAGGACCAGCCCATGTTCCTCCCCAACCTCCTCACTGTCTGAATCTGCTGCCAGCTCTGCTGGCTTCTGGTGGGCCACAAAAATATATCTGAAGGGGATTGAAGATGACATTTCCAAGACACATACCCCTCCCCAGTTTGATCATCTATCTGAGGGTACTTCCAAGTTCCTCCTGTGATTTCTCTCCCTCACCCCCCAAGTTCCTCCAAAAATTTTGCAGAGCAGTACTTGAAGAAACTATAGCTCAACCCACCAAAAACATAACTGTAAAAGACAGACCAGAAATAAAAGTTAAAATAAGCAAAACAAAAAACAAAACAAAACAAAAACAGTAAGAGAACACCTTGATGAACACGTCACCAGGGCCTGATGGATTACATCCCAGAGTTTTAAAGGAGCTGGCAGAGGTCATCTCAGAACCACTGCACCATATCTTTCAAAAATCCTGGAGTACTGGGGAACCACCAGAGGACTGGAAAAGAGCTGATGTGGTTCCCATGTTCAAAAAGGGAAGAAAAAAAACAGACCCAGGAAACTACAGACCAATCAGCGTAACATCAATACCCGGGAAGATACTGGAAAAGATAATAAAAACACAGATCTGCCAACATCTAGAAACAAGTAAAGTAATAACTAGCAGTCAGCACAGGTTTGTTAAGAACATTTAATGCCAAACCAATCTTATTTCATTCTTCAACACAGTGACTAAATTAGTAGACCAGCAAAATACTGTGGACATAATATATTTAGATTTCAGCAAGGCATTCAACAAGTAGACCACAACCTACTTCTTAGTAAGCTAGAAAAAAGTGGAATAGATAACACCACCACTAGATGGATTCGCAACTGGCTGGCAAACCGTACTCAACGAGTAGTCCTTAATGGGTCTAAGTCTACATGGAGGGAAGTAAGCAGTGGGGTGCCACAAGGTTCCGTCTTAGGCCCAGGACTCTTCAATATCTTCATTAACGACTTAGTTGAGGGAATAGAAGGGGAACTTACCAAATTTACAGATGAAACTAAGCTGGCAGGAATAGCCAACACCCTAGAAGATTGGCTCAAAATCCAGATGGATCTTGATAGACTAGAACATTGGGCCGTATCTAACAAAATGAAATTCAATGTAGAGAAAAGTAAAGTCTTACACTTAGGCAAGAAAAACCAAAAGGACATATATAGACTGGGTGAAACTAGGCTCAATAGCAGTAACTGTGAGAGGGATCTTGGAGTCTTAGTGGACAACCAGCTAAATATGAGCCAGCATGGTGCAGCAGCCGCCAAAAAAGCTAATGCAATCCTAAGTTGTATTAACAGAGGGATACACTCAAGATCAAGTGAGGTACTAATACAACTCTATAAAGCCTTAATAAGACCACACCTAGAGTACTGCATCCAGTTTTGTTCACCACATTACAAAAAAGATGTTGAGACTCTAGAAAGAGTACAGAGAAGAACAACCAGGATATTGAGGGGACTGGAGACTAAAACATATGAAGAACAGTTACAGGAACTGGGCATGGCTTGGCTAGTCTAGTGAAGAGAAGGACCAGGGGAGACAAGATAGCAGTCTTCCAATATTTGAGGGGCTGCCACAAAGAGGAGGAAGGGGTCAAGCTATTTTCTAAAGCACCTGTAGGCCAGACAAGGAACAATGGACGGAAGCTGACCAAGGAGAGATTCAACCTGGAAATAAGAAGAAATTTTCTGACAGGGAGAACAATCAATCCATGGAACAGAAGTTGCCCTCGGAAGTTGTGGGAGCGCCATCACTTGAGACTTTCAAGAAGAGATTGGACTGCCATTTGTCAGAAATGGTGTAGGGTCTCCCGCTTGGGCAGGGGGTTGGACTAGATGACCTACAAGTTCCCTTCCAACTCTGATTATCTGTTAAATCTGTTAAATCTGATATCTTGCAGTCGGTCCTCTGCTGAACTCTATTTTCAGAGTTTATGTCATATTGTGATGCACGATGTGTCACGGCTTTAAATTCTATTATCTTTCCCTCAGTCCTTACATGATTGATGGGTGTGTGCACAAGGAAGAAAGTGCTAAAGAAAAAGTAAGCTTGATGTAACGGTAGCAGTGTTTTAGTTGGATGCTTGTAAGGTAGCTTGAAGGCAGTGAAGGCTTGAAGGCTGATCTGCATATTCATTGGGCTTATTTTTTTTTTTAAAAAAAAAAATTATTCACTCAAGTTCCCCTAATCTTAATGTGATCGATCATAATGGCATCCACTTTTTGTGCGTGTAGTGTTTTGCCTTTCAACAAAAGAACAGGTGAGTGTTTGTAATTGCTACCCAACATCAAGAGAATCTTGACAAAAGCGTACAGACCGTCGTAATGTTAGAAGGCTAATATTGTCATTCTGTCTATCACGGTCATCAGCTGGTGTCAACACCATCAACCCAGAAGTGGCAATACATCTTGACTCTCTGGGCATTTGACTACAACTTCTTTACAGCAGATGTCTGTAAGTCTAACCTTACTAGAGAAGCCAACTGTACATAGAAGATCTGTCTAGTTTAGAACAGGAAGAACCAGATGGTTGGCTGACTGGTTGGTTAGATAGTTAGTTTGCTAGATTAGATAGATAGATAGATAGATAGATAGATAGATAGATAGATAGATAGATAGATAGATAGATAGATAGATAGATAGATAGATAGATAGATAGATAGATAGATAGATAGAATAGATAGAATAGATAGAATAGATTAAATAGATTAAATAGATAAATTAGGTAGGTACGTAAGTAGGTAGATAGATAGATGTAAGATAGATTAGATGATAGATAGATAGATAGATAGATAGAATAGATAGAATAGATAGAATAGATTAAATAGATTAAATAGATAAATTAGGTAGGTACGTAAGTAGGTAGATAGATAGATGTAAGATAGATTAGATGATAGATAGATAGATAGATAGATAGATAGATAGATAGATAGATAGATAGATAGATCGATAGATAGATAGATAGATAGATAGATAGATAGATAGATAGATAGATAGATAGAAAAGATAGATTAAATAGATAGATTAGATAGGTAGGTAGGTAGGTAAGGAGAGAGAGAGAGAGAGAGAGAGAGAGAGAAGAAAAGATAGATTAGATAGATAGATAGATAGATAGATAGATAGATAGATAGATGTAAGATAGATTAGATAGATAGATAGATAGATAGATAGATAGATAGATAGATAGATAGATAGATAGATAGATAGATAGATAGATAGATAGATAGATAGCAGAGTGGTATTCAGCAGGTACTGAACAAATTTGGAGAACTGGTAGCAGAAATTTTGAGTAGTTCAGAGAACCAGTGGTAACCTTCCCCCAGTAGTAGGGAGGGAAGGGACATTTTACAGTATCCTTCCCCTGTCATGCCCACCAAGCCACACCCACCAAGCCATGCCATGCCCACAGAACTGGTAGTAAAACATTTTGAATCCTACCACTGATAGATAGACATAGATAGATAGATAGATAGATAGATAGATAGATAGATAGATAGATAGATAATGGATGAATAGGTATAAACAGATAGACAAATAGAGATAATAGAAAAATTCAAGAGAGAGAAAGAGATAATAGATAGGAAGATTAGAGAGAGAAAGAGAGAGATGATATATACAGAGATAGCAGTCAGACAGACTGACAAAATTCTAGATCTTTTCGCAGTAGCAATCCAGGACATACCCCCCCTCCCCTCTCTCTTTTAATAATGCCAAATGCATCCATTTCTTTAAATAATGGTTAGCTCTGTGACTGAACGAGAAGCCAGATGGCATTTCCCAGTGAAGTTGGCGAAAACGCTGAGCCATCGCAAACAGCCTTTCCATTCATTACGACTCGACACATTTAGCAGAGGAACAGTTATAAATAGAGCCCATTAAAAGCAACAGAGCAGGTCAACACTATCTTAACAATGCCATTTAGAGGGGAAGAGACAGGCCTCTGGCTTAAAAAAAATTGGCACAGATATTCCAGGATGGGTTGGCCCTACAAGTCCCTGGAGTTCTGGGTCATCATTTCAGCCCAACCGCGGAATTCTAATTCCAGCCCTTCCAGGTATTTTTGGAAACAGGACAGTTTTGTGATTTGGCATTCACTGGAAGGCAGGTCTAATACAGGTAGTCCTTGACTTACAACCACAATTGAGCCCAACATTTCTGTGGGTAAGCGAGATACCAGTGGTTGTTAAATGAATTCTGCTCCATTTTGCGACCTTCCTTGCCACAGTCATTAAACAAATCTGGCTTGCCCATTGATTTGATTGCCAGATGGTCACAAAAGGGGATCACATGACCCAGGGACACGGCAACCGTCATAAATATGAGCCAGTTGCCAAGCATTTGAATTTTGATCACGTCACCATGGGGATGCTCCAATGGTCATAAATGTGAAAAACAGTCATAAGTCACTTTTTTTCAGTGCCATTGTAACTTTGAATGGTCACTAAATGAACTGTTGATAGTCAAGGACTTACCATTCTGATGCTGATGGATAGCATTTCTGTCCATGCAACTCCTTCCCACTCACCTCCTTGTCCCCTTCCTTCTCCTCTTCTGTTCATCTCATCTTCTCATTTGCCCTTTCAAAGCATCCATGAAAACAGTTACAATCAGTGGCCCTTGAAGATGAAAGATTAATTCTGGTCTTCCATAATGATGTCTCCTCCCTCCTTGTCTCTGAGTCAAACCCAGCCAGGCACCATTGATGCCTGTTGCAAGTAAAGAAAGGCTCATTAAACTATTTCTTCATACAAGACATGTTTCTGATCATTGTACGGCTGAAGGTAATGTGGCCTCTTCGCTTTAATCCATGTTTCCTTGACGTCCTATAATTGCCAGTGTATTGGAATTCATTGTTGGAATGTACTGTATTTATATGCAACAACTACAGCTGTATTCAGCCAATAGATGGCAGTGTTTACAAGTTTGGATCTATGGTATTATGCTCTTTTGTTCTAAGTAGAGCTTCCTGTTTCCTGTTACAGTTAAATAGTTGAGCAGTAAAGCACATGGTGACTGTGCTCTGTTTCCTCTGTGGTGCTTATATATAAAAACATAATTTCTAACACAGTGTCTGATTCAATTCAATTCAATTGATTACAGTCAAGGACCAGAACAGATAAAAACACCCCGTAAATATACAATTAAAAATTCTAGTATAAAATAATAAATAAATTACAGCTAAAATCTATGATAAAATCCAGTCTGTCAATTATATACAGTCTAACTATACTAAAAATTATGATCCATAAACTCTGTGGCCCGTAGTCAGTTTAATACTGAAAACGAAAGGAATAAGCAGAGCAATGGGTTTGCCACATTTGTTGTATAAAATAGCGATGGTGGATTAGACACATGTTTCCAGTGCTGCTACATAGAATCTAGCCAACTGTGCTGTACTTATGGACTGTTCATCCTTAAGCAGCCACTGGAGATAAACAGTGTTGGAACGGCCAGGATACCTAGCAATTATTGAAAGGGTATTCTCTCTGTAAAAGGAACATTGAAGAAGTATGTAACCAATGGTCTCCTGTGTTTGATTAAACCCAGTGATCAAAAACAGTGATAATTACCAATGGGATGAGTGATATTCTCCAATTTCAGAATTGCACTGGAGGCGGAATTAGTGGGTGGAATTATGAGCCAGTATTCAAGGGGTTGGGTGGGAAGGTGGTCCAGACAATAAGGTCATCCGTGCACAACAGCTATCGTCTGTTGACTTAGCAGAGCATCAAAGTTTAACATATCTAAGGCCTGCCTGAGAAAGGCTCTATTTTTTAAAAAAAAAAAGATGAAAAGAAGAAGTTAGGGAGTCAGAGTGGTGATTTTTGTGGAGGAGACCAGATTAGACACTTACTCAGATGTGTCTCAGTGTGATTTATTTTCCAGCATGCTTTCACACGCTTGCTTGCTTTATGGTATTTACCTGAAGTATTTAAGATACAGGAATGCTTAAATGTCACAGCTGGGAAGGGAGGGCCATTGAGTCAGGAGATGAACCTTGCCCAAAGACACAACAGAAGACTTGTTGTTGTTAGTTGCAAAGTCATGTCCGATCCATCGCGACTCCATGGACAATGTTCCTCCAGGCCTTCTTCTTATTCTTTTGCCCTCGATCGTTCCCAGCATTAGGCTCTTCTCCAGTGAGTCCTTCCTTCTCATGAGGAGGCCAAAGTCTTTTGAGTTTCATCTTCAGGATCTGGCCTTCTAAAGAGCAGTCAGGGTTGATCTCCTCCAGGACTGACCGGTTGGGTTGCCTTGCCGTCCAAGGGACTCGCTGGAGTCTTCTCCACCACCAGAGTTCAAAGGCTTCAATTCTTTGCGCTCAACCTTTCTTATGGTCCAACTTTCACAGCCATACATTGCAACTGGGAAAACCATAGCCTTGACTATGCGCACTTTTGTTGGCAGGTGATGTCTCTGCTTTTTAGTATGCTGTCTAGATTGGCCATAGCTTTCTTCCCCAGGAGCAAGCGTCTTTTAATTTCTATTTGCCAGGAATTGAGAGGGCCTGTAGAGGTCAGCTAACTCAAATCCAGAAGAAGACGGAAAGCAGTGACTATGTTGCTGGATCAAAATCAATACAGGATCTCTCACTGCTTGTCATGTTAACTGAAAGGCTGAGAAATGTCATTTAATGAGGACATTTGGTAAGATCCAGTAGAGCAGTGCAGTGGCCTACAGTCTTACCTGACAAACAGGAGGCTGTGCGTTCAATCCTAGATTGGACACACTGAGAATATATCTCTTGAACAAAACTCTGCACTGATAACTAGAAGGGCATCTGGCCATTAAAACGCTCTGCTAGCTCCATTCAATTGCCCAGACTCCACCCCACAAGGAATTGTGGGGTCTTTAAAAGAAGATGATTTAGTAAGATCCGATAGATCCACCCTTTCGACTCAGCCTCTCTCAAGCCCAGCCCACTTCACAGGGTTGTTGAGGAGGGAAAAACAGGAGAAGGAAGGAGTATTTGGTGGAGCCAAGGAGCCATGGTGTGGCGCAGTGGTTAGAATGCAGTACTGCAGGCTAATTCTGCTGACTGCCACCTGCCAGCAGTTCAGCAGTTCTATTCTTACTGGCTCAAAGTTGACTCAGCCTTCCATCCTTCTGAGGTTGGTAAAATGAGGGCTCAGATTATTAGGGGCAATTTGCTATTTGGAGGAGGAGGAGGAGGAGGAGGAGGAGGAGGAGGAGGAGGAGGAGGAGGAGGAGGAGGAGGAGGAGGAGGAGGAGGAGGACAACGACGACTATGGGGCCTTTGGTACTTGGTTGTCTTCTTGCAGATAGCTTGGTTGGCTTGGTTGTCTTCTTGCAGATATTTCATAACCTTTCTAGAAAACGTCATCAATGCTAGGGGAGGACCATGTAAAATAATCACCTAAAATAAATAAAATAAATATATAGATTTCAGAGGAAAGAAGAAGAGAAGATGATCAGGGCAACATTTGAACTGTCCTCATAGGAGGAATAGAATCTTAGATTTAAATAAGTCAACATGACAGGTTGAGCAACCCAACCCATCCTCCTTGAAATAATCGTTCGTCTTCATTTTTAAAACTCATCTCACCTCCACTCTCCCTCTGCTTTTGATTCTCTGTGTGTTGATAGATTCAACTCATCCCGCAATCATGCCATGTGCATTTTAATTGTGAATAAGAGCTTCTGTTGTTTCCCAAAGCCCTTGGGGAAGGTCAAACATTTGTAAGATTGAAGGTACCACAGATATCAAATGTATGAAAATATATTCACGTCAATTTGTATTTGAGTAGCTCCATCCTGATTCCATTTTCCAGAAGAGTAATAGGTCAGTTGCTAAATTCCCTCCCCCTTTTAAAAAGTTCTTTTAGTTTATGTTCCTGGAATACGGTTTTTGACAGCTCCACTTTGACAAGCATAATTAAGAATCTCAAAAGTTGAAGATGTAATAATCCATTATAACAGAATTCATTTCTCTCCCTGAGATGAACTGATCTATTAAAAAAAACACCAAATGAAGGTGGACATACTGGTAGAAAGGAAGAAAACACTGTTTTTTTGTGGTAAATCAATGGCCAAAAAAATCAGAGTGGACAGGAAATGACATCTTCCAGAAGAATTCATATCTTCTGGATCACTTGATAGACAGATGGGTGGTATATGAATTCCATTAATAAATAATAAATGTTTGAATATCTCCCTCAAGATGTTGAGACTCTAGAAAGAGTGCAGAGAAGAGCAACCAAGATGATTAGGGGACTGGAGGCTAAAACAGACGATGAACGGTTGCAGGAACTGGGCATGGCTAGTCTAGGGAAGAGAAGGACCAGGGGAGACTGGAGAGCAGCCTTCCAATATTGGACGGGCTGCCACAGAGAGGAGGGAGTCAAACTATTTTCCAAAGCACCCAAAGGCCAGACAAGGAATAATAATGGATGGAAACTGAACAATGAGAGATTCAAGCTGGAAATAAGGAGAAGTTTTCTGACAGCGAGAACAATCAACCCATGGAACAGAAGTTGCCTTCAGAAGTTGTGGGAGCTTCATCACTGGAAGCCTTCAAGAAGAGACTGGACTGCCACCTGTCGGAAATGGTGTAGGGTCTCCTGCTTGGGCAGGGGGGGTTGGACTAGATGATCTACAAGGTACCTTCCAACTCTGTTATTCTGTTCTGTTCCCTATAATGGGTAGCTTGAAGTCATTCCAAGTGTTATGTGATATTGTTTGACTCTCAGGAATCTTGTTATATGTCAAGGCTCAAGAAAAGGCAAATCACAGAAACTTGGAAAAAGAAATTATAACCAAGAATTAGAGGTAAGTTTAAAGTATCTTCGAAACAATGATAGAATTCTCCAGCCTATTTTTATTTGCGTGTGCTTTAAACATTCCGACACATTGTTCCCTCAGATTTTTTTTGGCATGACTGAGCTGCTGTTTCTGAGATAAACGGCTTCTGAACTGAAATGGGAATTCAGTAGTTTGGTTCCTCTGTTTTAACTAGGTGGAATATAATTCTGGTGAAATCTAACTTGGCTGATGATTAAGGAAGTCCAGTCTAACTGCTGCAAAATATCCCCACCCTTGTTGTGACTAGAAGCCTTGAGGAGGAAACATCACACAGTTGGTTGAGGTCCCTCTACACATCCTACTTGGTTAATTAGTCTTTCGCCATCGGTCCCTACTACTCTCTGTCCAGGCACTCTTTTAAAGACACATCAAGAAGCAGCTTTTGGGAAACTTCAAGGAAGAGGACGGTGGACTCATGCTGAGATGAAGAAAATTACTTGTTAGCTTGAAAAAAAAAAGCCAATATGAGGCATTTTTTCTTTTCCCCTTCCTTGATCACAAGATTATGACTTACTGCAAATAGGATCTTCACCATCCCTTGAGGCCCTGGTGCTGACAGATATGAGATTTCTAAAAGCAGAGGCAAAAATGGCTTTTGTATGTATGCATTTATATTTTATATTTATATTTTATATTTATATTTATATTTGTCCATTAGGCTTTGAAACTTTTTAAAGAGTATGTTACTCAATTGGGGGAGGCAGAGAAGGAAGGAAGGGAGAGGGAGGAAGAGAGGCAGAGGAAGGAAAGAAGGGAGGAGAAAGGGAATAAGAAGAAGTGAGGGAGGGAGAGAAGGAAGGAAAGAAGGAAGGGAGGAATGGGAGGAGAAGAAGGGAGAGAAGGAAGGTAGAGAAGTAGAAGAAGGGAGCGAGAGAGAGAGAAGGAAGGAAGGAAGGAAAGAGGAAGGAAGGAAGAGAGGAAGGAAGGAGGATGGGGAAAGGAAGGAAGGAAGGAAGGAAAGAAGAGACAGTGTTGGAGGGAGAAATGAAGGAAGAAAGGAAATAAGGAAGAAAGGAAGGAAAGAGGGAGGGAGGGTGAGTGGGAGGGAAAGAGAAGAAGAAAGAAAGGGAGAGAGGAAGAAAGGGAAGGAGAAGAAGGGAAGGAGAGAAGGAAGGAAAGACAGGGAGGGAGGGAGAAATGAAGGAAGAAAAGGAGAAAGGAGGGAAAGAGGGAGGGAAGGAGGAAGGGGGAGGGAGGGAGAGAGGAAGGAAGGAAGGAAGGAAGGAAGGAAGGAAGGAAGGAAGGAAGGAAGGAAGGAAGGAAGGAAGGAAGGAAGGAAGGAAGGAAGGAAAGAAAGAAGGGACTTAATCCCCTTGGAAAATATCAAGCATCATTCAACCCTAATATGGGTAATTTGTCAAGGTTGTTGCAATTTATTTACACTCTTCTACCTTCATTTCTTGCTATCAAATCGTACAGCTGAGAATACTGGAGTTTTCAGCCCACCCACCAAGGTCTCTTGGCTCAAGCAGATTGAAGGATGCCAACTCTTTCTCAGAAACCTCCAGACCATTTCTTGGCTTCCCTTCGCTGCTCCTTCCATCCCCGGCTTTAATTTGTGGCAGCAGAAAGCAAGTCCTTCCCTCTGTGAAGTATTGATCACCTGAGCCTGGCTAATGACAGAAGCCGTTAAGTGAATTAGACCAGTTTTCCCTTGACATTTTACCCTCCACCCAAATGCATTTTTCATAATAGACCGAAAACTCTTTACTCAAGGATAAAGCTGTTTTACCACTTTGACAACAGGAAGTGCTTTTTGATTATTCTGCTATTATTTCATTCATTTATTCCATTTCCTTTCACTCCAAAAACCTAAAACTCGAGTTTTCTTTTTCCTAATAGTCTCAGGAAACTCCCCAAATACTAGCTAATCGTTTCCTCCATTCCCATCTGATCCAGAAACCCACTGTAGCTGAATTTTGTACAATTAGAGGGAGATTTGAAGGGAGGGACGGAGGGACAAAGAAATCCAGTTCTCCTTCTTATTTCTGCTCTATTATTTTGTTCAAAAATCTAAGCAAAAAGGTCCATGTATTTCAGCTGTGCAGTCTTGGAGGGCCTTGAGAGCTGCAAGTGGGATGTTCTAAGGCAGAGGTCTCCAACCTTGGCAACTTTAAGACTTGTGGACTTCAACTCCCAGAATTCTCCAGCCAGCTCTGCTGGCTGGAGAATTCTGGGAGTTGAAGTCCACAAGTCTTAAAGTTGCCAAGGTTGGAGACCTCTGCTCTAAGGTATAAATGTCCAGCTCAGTTTGGGAGGGGATGAAAAAGAGACTGTTGCCCCGAGTCTCCACTTTAGCAGGAACCAAATGTAGCTATTAAGAAAAGAAATGGCAAGAGAAGAAAAAGAAGAGAAAAGGAAAAATAAATAAAGAGAACGAAAGAAAAAGGAAAGGGAGAGAAGAGAAACAGAAGAAAAGAAAACAAGAGAAGTGAAACAGGAGTAGAGAAGAAGAAAAGAGAACAGAAGAAAAACTGAAGAGAAGAAGAGAAGAAAAAAGAGTAGGGGAAAGAAGGGGGGGAAGGGAGGAGAGGAGAATAGGAGAGGAGAAGGGAAGAGGAAGAGAAGAGAAATAGAAGAAAAGAAAATGAGAAATGAAACAGGAGTAGAGAAGAGAAGAAGAAAAGAGAACAGAAGAAAAACTGAAGAGAAGGAAAGATGAAAAAAGAGGAGGGGAAAGAAGGGAGGGGAAGGGAGGAGAGGAGAATAGGAGAGGAGAAGGGAAGGGAAGAGGAAGAGAAGAGAAATAGAAGAAAAGAAAACGAGAAATGAAACAGGAGTAGAGAAGAGAAGAAGAAAAGAGAACAGAAGAAAAACTGAAGAGAAGAAAATAAGAGATTAAAAAAGAGGAGGGGAAGAGGATAGGGAAGGAAGGGAGGAGGAGGAGAATAGGAGAGGAGAAGGGAAGGGAAGAGGAAGAGAGAGAGAAATAGAGAAGAAAAGAAAACGAGAAATGAAACAGGAGTAGAGAAGAGAAGAAGAAAAGAGAACAGAAGAAAAACTGAAGAGAAGGAAAGATGAAAAAGAGGAGGGGAAAGAAGGGAGGGGAAGGGAGGAGAGGAGAATAGGAGAGGAGAAGGGAAGGGAAGAGGAAGAGAAGAGAAATAGAAGAAGAAGAAAACGAGAAATGAAACAGGAGTAGAGAAGAGAAGAAGAAAAAGAGAACAGAAGAAAAACTGAAGAGAAGAAAATAAGAGATTAAAAAGAGGAGGGGAAGAGGATAGGATAGGATAGGGGAAGGGGAAGGGAAAAGGAGAGGAAAGAAGAGAAGAGAGAGAGAGAGAGAGAGAAAAGCAAGGTCTTAATTCAGAATATTTCAAAATGCTTGGCTGCTTTTCCTGTATGAAAAATAGTCCCCTGAGAAATGCATTCCCCTCCCCTCTTTACTTTCTTTGCACGAAGCCCAGAGAGCAGATGCCCAAATGAAATGGAGCTGAATGCCAGCTCTCTGGTCCTCTTCCTGCCTCATCACTTTTATGACTTCTTGAAACTCGTCCCAGTAATTTCTAAAATAAACAAAGCATAAATTAAGAAGGTATCTACCCTGAATTCAATTCGAGATAGAAGGCCGAGCCTTTATCTAGCCGCCGTGGCAGGTAAATTAGCAGGGACAGGAAATAAGTTTCCTGACCCGGATCGATACCTTACTGAAATCTGAAAACAGTTTCCAGGCCTGCAGAAGAATCATGGCCATGAGCTAAAGAGAAACTACAGGCTGAAAAAAAAATCCTTAAAAAATGTATATACTAACTTCTCATTCCAACCCCCCCTTTTTTTCCTTGTCTTGTGGGAGAAAAACAGATGGGGAAAAAACCTAGGATAATAACAATTGTAAAGGTGAAGGCACCAGACTAGACACTGGGAGACAGTGAATTCTAGTCCTGCTGTAGGTATGAAAACTGACTGGATGACTTTGGCTCAATCACCAGGGGACTGGGAGTTCTAGTCCTGCCAAAAGCACGAAAACCAATTGGTTGACTTTGGCTCAATCGCCAGGGGATTGGGAGTTCTAGTCCTGCCAAAGGCATGAAAGCCAGCTGGATGACTTTGGGCCAATCGCCATGAGATTGTAATTTCTCCTTATTTCTTATTTCTCTTTATTATCTCCTTATATGCACCAGCAGAAGACAGGAAGGTTACAGTGAAAGTTTTAAAAAACGGGGTGAGGCTGGAAGATTGATGAGTAAAGTCCTTTGTCAGCGACTTCAGGATAGATTTCATTCCGTGGCACAATCTGAAAAAAGAAAAGAAAAACCTCTCTCATTTTCAGTTGCTCAGCTTGCCTGAAGTAAATATGAGAAAACGGTAAGGTCTCTTTTAGGAGAAGTTCAACCAGTGGTGATGGATCTGTTTGCAACAGCTGGAAGCTCCGTTTTATTGGAAGGGGCGGGCGGGCGGGAGGGAGGGAGGGCCGGCAGGGAAGTGAAAGCTGGGATGAAATCAAATTCCTGTTCATCTCATATCAAGATTTAGCATTCTGTCCTCTGGAAAAGAGCGACATTTGTCACGGTGGGGAGCACGTAGACGAGAGGCTGTCAGAGAAGGAGATACATGACACAAAGGTTAGGGAGATAACATAAAGTTGAATGCAAGAGAATCAGGATGATATTGCACCAAGGTGAATAGGCAGCTTCTTGTATTCTATAAACTGGAAAACAGATGATCTCTAGCCAGCAAAGCAAAATTCTGGGAATTGAAGTCTTCCAGGCTTAAAGTTGCCAAGGTTGGAGACCCCTGATCTAGAGTGCAAGTCTAGTCCAAGGACCAAAACTCTGTAGGCAACAAGATACTTCAACCAGCTTGGTCTTCTGGAGTGGTCCCTGAAACCTGTTGGAGATGCCCTCAAAATTCCTTCAGAAGTCATCCTTGGATTCTGATGGCCAACCTAACTTCATAATTTGTTTCTTAATTAAGAATGAAAAATTAAATGGAAGCACCATCAGATATGGTCCTTTCTTCTCTAATCTCCCCCTCTGTATGGTTTATTGTGATGCGTTGATGGTTTATGATGTCTTTGCAGATAAGAATCAGTCTTCTTTGTTTATTACAACAGGAAGACACAAGCCAGGGAGGGAAAGAAAGAATTATGTTAGAATGCCAGATATCCTTCTTCAGAATCGAAAGACGAAAGAATCTGCTAAGCTTTTGAAAAGGGCTGAAAATTTAAATTTTGGATGTGTGCATTCCAGGGGGATCTATCAGTTAATTACATTTTCTTTGAGAAACATTCATTATTATGGACCGTCCCTTGCTTTTTCCTCTTTTGTCATTTCTAAAAGGTAGACCCTAGCCTGTGAATAATAATAATAATACGGCACCTTAATTCATTCTGTTTGTAATATTTGGGTGGCCTCATTTTGGGATTTTCTAATGGGAAGAAAGGAATGCAGCCAGGCTGAATAAATCGACAGGGTGAGCTAATGTCCCCCTCTCTGGCTGCAACAATGTTCCATCAGTTTTGAAAATGAAGACGTTGGATTAATTCTTGATTAAATTTATATGCTGCCCACCTCACTGATAAAGCAACTCTGGGAGGCTTACGAAAGGTTTTTAAAACATTTTTTACTAGAATATTGGATAGGATAGGATAGGATTAGGGCAGAGGAGAAGAGAGGAGAGGAGAGGAGAGGAGAGGAGAGGAGAGGAGAAGAGAAGAGAAGAGAAGAGAAGAGAAGAGAGAAGAGAAGAGAAGAGAAGAGAAGAGAAGAGAAGAGAAGAGAAGAGAAGAGAAGAGAAGAGAAGAGAAGAGAAGAGGAGTCAACTCGTAAAGCATTCCTGTCTTGCTCTTGAGTTGCCATAAGAAGGAGGGGGGAGATCTGATGCAGCAATTCGTTGCTATGATCAGAAGCACATTCCATGCATACCTTCCTCCAGATTGTGTCTCAAGTTACCAAGTCCAGCGGAAGAGGCGTGTTTTCCAAAGTCCTCGAAAGTGCTTTGTTGAAGAATGTGATTTATAACATACCCTGGGAGGAGAGGAGAAACAGGATCATAGGTGAACAGTAAATTACGTGGGGCAGAATCAGCTGCACTGGGGGAAAGTGCCGACATGTTGACCCTAATAAATAATTGGGTTTCTTTTGAAACTTGGCTCGAGGCTCATGAATTAATTAGAGCATCCATTGGAGCCCTGACAGAAGAGAAGAGAAGAGAAGAGAAGAGAAGAGAAGAGAAGAGAAGAGAAGAGAAGAGAAGAGAAGAGAAGACAAGACAAGACAAGACAAGACAAGACAAGACAAGACAAGACAAGACAAGAGTATGTTTGAGTTGGGTAGCTATATAAATAAAAATAATGGAATGGAATGGAATGGAATGGAATAGAATAGAATAGAATAGAATAGAATAGAATAGAATAGAATGGAATGGAATGGAATGGAATGGAATGGAATGGAATGGGATGGGATGGGATGGGATGGGATGGGATGGGATGGGATGGGATGGGATGGGATGGGATGGGATGGGATGGGATGGGACAGAACAGAACAGAATGGAAAGGAACGGAATGGAACGGAATGGAATGGAACAGAACAGAACAGAACAGAACAGAATAATTCCAAAGTCTCTTCCAACCCTGTTATTCCATGTTCTAAATACAAAAAAAATTAATGAGATTATTATTTGAATAAAACTCAAATAAGACCTAAAACCAAAGAGACGGGGGTGAGGTCTTCTCCCATGCGTGTGAATTTATACGTTTCTTATCTTTTTGTTCACCCAAAACCACACCAGGTGTGATGAGATGTGGAAGAGGAAACGCAAGGCTAACATTGCCTGGTTGGAGAAGCGGGGGGTAAAAAGCAGCAAAGAAACCCCATCCTTTCAACCTATAATACAGGTAAATTGGCTTCTTTCCATGATAAATTCCATGACAGAAATTGTCAGTATTAATAATTAGAAGTGTGTAATAAAGGACAGCTTTTTATATATATTAAAAAAAAAAACCCCAAGAAGGAACAGAATGATAGATGCTGAGATCAGGTTCTGCATCTACTAATTTAATGAAGCTTGTATAAATGAATGGATTTTAGTAAGGATAAATTTATAGACAAGCGAAACTGCCTGATACAGCCATTTAATTTAATCTGTTAAATTGGTGAGCAGATTTTTTCAGGCATTCTCAATGAAAAAAAAAAAAACAGCCTGGAGAAAAAGAAAAGAGGAAGGAACAAAGAAGTTTGATCAGTTTTTAAAATACATTATATATAGTGAAAGAAAATTAAATTGCATTCAGCTAAGATTTCTGGATCGGAATAAATTAAATGGGGAACAAAACTCTATGCTGGATTGGTTAACTTGGCCGATTTATTTGGAAAGAAAAATAAAGAAACCGAAACCTTGATACCTTCACCTAATTCGATCATGGGATGACTCTAATACCCCCCCCCCAAATCTCCTGTTTGATACTATATTTGATGCTAGTGAATATATTTTGGGGAGCAATCCTCTTTTCAGTAGGATATAGCAATATAAAATATCAAAATGTGATTTTCCAGGGGAAAATGTTGTGGTATCTGCACTGGGAAGAATGGATCAAAACAATCTTTTTTCCTTTTTTTCCTTTTTGTCCTTTGGACACCTGCTTAAACAAAACCAACCTCTCTTGATTAATGTTAATCTTCGATCGTTGTTGTTTCCCCTTTGTGGTTTAGTGTGTCGTGGAAACTCAGTAGGCAGTAGTTTATGGTTGTGTATATCATGAGAATGCAGAAAATGGCCTATTTCAACACACACAAATGCAGTCATTTTTCTGCATGTTTGTGTAAGAAAGAGGCTTATTTTAATCATAATGGCTTTCACATTATAAAAAGAGTGGAACATCACAATTTTTTTCCTTAAATTCCAGGATTGCAAAAACTCTGGAGGGGAATCATAGTTAATGACTCGTTTACTTCAGAGGTGGCATTCAGCAGGTTCTGACCAGTTCTGGAGAACCGGTAGTGGAAATTTTGAGTAGTTCGGAGAACCGGCCAATGCCACCTCTGACTGGCCCCACCCCCTCTAGTCTCCGCCTCCCATTGAGTCCCAGCTGATTGGCTGGGTCTCCTTTGGTTGCCCTGCACAGGAGAACGGAGCTGGAAAGCAGGTTAGTGGGGGTGGGGAGGGAATGGGGATTTTACAGTATCCTTCCCCTGCCATGTGCCACCAAGTCTAAACACCAAGCCACACCCAGAGAACCAGTAGTACAGTTTTTTGAATCCCACCACTGTTTTACTCCTGGTCTCACACACAGTGCAGCAAAGGGTTTTAGGAGGACATTCAGGGTGGACAGATACGGTTGTTGCTTCAACTCATGAGTCACTTGATGGAGTCTTCTGCTCCTTATGGTGACCTCAACCAGCCTTTTGAAAAGGGGATGAAATAAATCAATGGGTCAAAGGTAGGTCAACCCACCACAACCCAACGCAAGCTTGATATTCAGAGGCTGAGTTCTACTACTTATCTATGCTGAGTAGATGGTGCTCATGAGCTTCAGAAAATATCTGTCTGGCTGACCTTGGTCATCCAATGCCCAACTAGAAGGACCTTGGTTGACTCTAGCAAAGATAATCATGATGCGAGCTGCATTTTTGGACCTGGAATGGACACACTAGATTAATATTTAATGTCTACTGTCTAAACACACATAACCTTCCACACACAATGACGGCATTTGGAGCTGTCATTGTGTGCTCTGTAGGGTCAATAGATTGCCCTTGAGAAGGCAATAAAAGCTTCCACACAAAAGCCAGGAAGGCAAGTTTATTTCAGAAGGCACCAAGCCAAATTAAAAAAAAAAACCCACCCCAATCCCCAAACCCAACACATTAATTGATGGATCGATGATGTCAGTTAACTCTAAGGAATGAGCTTTCGTGTCATTCTCAAATGTCTTTCTTCAGCCGGCTCTAGAAGCTTGGTTTTTTTTTTCCTCTATCCCACCTCAGGTTTTGTAAGAACCATGTCATTTACTATTCTGTTCTGGTATGTGAGTGATTACTGTCTCCTTCCCTGAACAAAGCATTTCTCCTGCTGATCATAATGTGGCTCTGAAACCCTATTAAAATGAGAGAGACCCCATAAAAATGTCAAGTTTGTAATTGATGCTTCAAATAAATGGACCCATGGGTTACAGGAAGGGTGAACCATTAACTGAAGGATACTTGAATTGGTGTTCCAATTGTATCAGTTTAATGACAATGGAGAAGCACATCCAGAATCGAGCTCTGCCAATAATTTCATATTTATCCATCGGGAAGATCATTGCGAAGTGCATAGAATTTGGAAAGGGATGGCAATTTATCAGATTCAGTTCCTGATGTGAATGTTGTTTGGCAGGCGGGGATGTTTCACCCAAATCCATCTCATACTTCATTTTTTTTTATAGACTCCATCCCACTCTTATCTTTTTCCTGTGCAAACCAGAAGCATTGTTCATCCATCTTCAGATAACAATTTTTGATCCACCTTCAGAGCCTCTGACATGGATGGATTGTGGTTCATCTGAATGATGGATGCAGGATCTTTGTTGCTCTCTGTGCTGGGTTGTTTTCTTGCAGATTTTTCATGACCTAACTAGGTAACATCGTAAGTGCTTGAAGGGAGTGGGGTTTGGGGGAGGAGGAGGAGGAGGAGGAGAACTGGGGTGGTGGTGTCCTTAGCGCTTTCTGAACTTTGTGGGGTTTTTTTTTGCAGACGTTTGATGACCCAACTAAGTAACATCATCAGTACTAGAAGGGAAGGGGATTTGGGAGGGGAGGAGGAGGAGGAGGAGGACTGGGGGTCCTTGTTGCTCTCTGATCTTTGCATTTTCTTGCAGATGTTTCATGACCCAACTAGGGAACATCATCAGTGCTAGAAGGGAGTGAGGTTTGCAGAGATAAGAAGGAGGGAGACAAAGGAGGAGGAGGAGGAGGAGGAGGAGGAGGAGGAGGAGGAGGAGGAGGAGGAGGAAGAAGAAGAAGAGGAGGAGGAGGAGGAGGAGGAGGAGGAGGAGGAGGAGGAGGAGGAGGACTGTGGGGTTCTTGAAGCTCTCTAAGCTTGGTTGATTTCTGAGACATTTCATGACCCAACTAGGTAACTTCATCAGTGTTTGAAAGGACGAGGAGGAGGTGGTGGTGGTGGTGGAGGAGGACTGTGGGATCCTTGGCGCTTCCTAAGTTTGGTTGATTTCTTATAGACATTTCATTACCCAACTAGGTCACCTCATTAGTGTTCTAAAGGAGTGGACTTCACTTTCTTTTTCCAGTGTCAATGTTGATGGACTACACATGTTCTCTGCTACTGGTAACTGTGTTTTGTCTGAAAAGAATCAATGTCAACCCATTCAGACATAGGCAAGGAAGATCTATTTTAAATAGTTGATGCAAGCTAAACCTTCCCCTTCTTCCCTTCCATCTCCATCGTCAGTTGCCCATCAAAGCCTGAATTGCAGAAAATCTGACCCACACGTGTAGAGTTCCAACTAGTTACTTTATTATTCCATACCTGTTTCATAGGAATCTCTCCAGACTGGCAGCTTTTGCCTGGGAATGTCCAAATAAAGCTCTAAAAAACCTTGACCTGTTGTGCTTACATAGGGAGTCCAGGCTAATTCCTTGCTTGATTCCTCCTCCCAGCTAGGATGGTTGCTCTCCAACATCACCTCATGATCCAAGGGTCATGCCCTTGTTGGAGTCTGAATCCAAGGAGGAAGATGAACAGCTGACAGGGAGTGGGAGTGCGGCTCCGTTGGCTGTGGAGGAAACTGGGAAAGGGCAAAGTCCAGCTGGGCAGAGCAGGAAAGAGGTAGAACAAGGGAGAGGGAGTTCAGAGGAAGACCCAGGCCTACTCCCTCTTCATCCTAGGGCACGCAAGGAGGAACGGAGAAGGGAGCAACGTGGGTTGCATGACTTACAGGGGAGGATAGGGCCCTGCTCCTTCATTAGCCACAGCTGGGAAGGGAGTTTAAAAAAGATGCAAGTTGAGTGCGATGTCTGCTGGGAGCAAACATGAGTTTGTCTTGTGTTGACTTTGGTTATCTGCATTCCTGGTGTCTTCCCAACCATGTTGAGTTATTGCCATGCCTTCACATCTGGAATTCTTGCTTGTGAAGTGAGATAACTTCCAAAGAGTTGAGCCACCAACTCAACCTGATTCCTACAAACCTAGAATTGAGATTGATAAGGTGTCAACTCATAAAATATTTCTATGGTCTTTTAGAATTGCCAACAGAAAGGGAAGGGGGAGCAATGTGGCAGCTTACAAACCAAAACTGCATTCCATTCATTGTTTTTCAAAGATAGTAACTAGGTGACTGAAGTTTCTGCCATGCAAAATTCTAACTGGAGAGCACGATTGATGACTCTTGGCTATGGATGTGCCCCATTGGAGAATATGAATTACGATACACCCAGGGTGTGTGTGGGGAAATCAGGGTCAAGGGTGACCATGAATGATGTGTCTCAGAGTCGGCTACACCCAGGCAGTGCCAGCATGTTAACTCCCCATAAATCCTTTTTAAGTTTTGGAAGTTTGGCTCGAGATTCATGATTTAAATGGGCTTAAGTGCCTCCCTTTCTGTTGGCAACTCTAAAAGACCATAGAAATATATTATGAGTTGACATAAGGTTTATCTGGACCCCTAAGGAGCACAGTGGCTCAAGTGGTTGGGACACTGGGCAGGAGATTAGCAAGCCTGTGTTCAAGACCCCAAGAGCTGCCTTGGGGCACTGGGGCAGGGTTGAGCTCTTGTCCTTCACTCCAACTCTTGCTGGGGATGTGAAAGGAGTCTCCAAATGGGCATTCCCAGGGCAACAGTGATATCACCGGCTAATCCTTTCAACCTGAAAGCACCTCGGAGACTTTGGACAAAGTTCAGAGAAGAGTCACTAAGATGATCAAAGGCCTGGAGACTAAACCATATGAAGAACGGATGCAGGTTTTGGGTGTGGCTAATCTAAAGAAGAGAAGAATTAGGGCTGACATGATAGCAGTATTCTAGTATTTGAGGGGCTGCCACAAAGAAGAGCCGGTTAATTTATTTGTCAGCCTTCCAGCAAACCTCCATTCCAAATCAATAACTCCAAGACAGACATATCTCAAAGATACCTTTATTTGGATAGAAACTGGCACATCTGTGGAATCCTGAATCTGAAAGTTTTCGGGCTTGCAATATTCAAAACCACAAATCCATCCCCCACCCCCTTGGCCATCATGACATCACATGGCCCAATCACAATCTGTCCTAAAGTAAGATTCGTATTTCATTCTGCGCCATACTCGATGACCTTGAACTAACAAAAGAATTTTATTTCGTCTACTTAGAGATACTCAGTTGAATCCCCGCTCCCACTTTCTCAGCATTTTAGCAGCATGGGAGCATCGAATCTCAAATAGCTTCCAAAGCTGATGTTATTCTCCAAAGCACCAGAGGGCAGGACAAGAAATAGTGGTTGGAAACTAATCAAGGAGAGAAGCAACCTAGAATTCAGGAGAAATCTCCTAAATGTGAGGACAGTGAACCAGTGGAACAGAAGTTGCCTTCAGACGTTGTGGGTTCTTCATCACTGGACGTTTTAAAGAAGAGACTGGACAGTCGCTTGTCTGAGATGGTATATAGGTTCTCCTGCTTGACCAGGGAGCTGGACCTTTAAGGTGCCTTCCAGCTCTATTCTATTCTAAACTAAATTCTAAAGCTTCTGACATGTGCAAAAATCCAAACCCGTGCTATGAATTCCTGGTGTGTTGGCAAGGTGAAGAAAGTTAATTGTGCGAAGCTGCTGTGCAACAGGATGGCGATGGAGGACTAAAACACACACATGCACACAACCCCAATCAGTTCCACAGGCATGAATTCCACCCAAAAAAGAACTGAATAAGTTACCCAGTCTCTTCACTCAGGAGGTCTATTTTTGCAAGTGCAAAACTCAACAGGGAATCTGAGCCCATGAGAAAAGGGATACTGGTGTTTTTTTTTTTTTTCATCTGCTAGGATTTTGTATATGCAAAATAGCCGGATTAACAGAATAACAGTGTTGGAAGGGACCTTGGAGGTCTTCTAGTCCAGGAGTCGCCAACCTTTTGGACCTCAGGGACCATCAAACTCGTCATCTTAAATCCCGTGGACCAGAGACCCTGGGAAAAACCCCAAAAAACTCTGCAGGGAAATTCCCCACCCCATTTTCCTACCAGTCAATCATTCTTTATTTGGGATCGCAGAATACCGTCTCCAGATCCGTTCTCAGGGGAAGAGAGAGAGAGAGAGAGAGACTTTTGGCTTCATGCAAGGAAAGCAGCAGAAGCAGCAGAAGTCTTTCTTTCTCTCCCCCAAACTCCACCAGAATGGCGCAGCCTCTTGGAGCAGGAGGCCTTGCAGGGTCCCAAAGACTCATTTCTGGCGGAGTTTGGGGGAGAGAAAAAAAGACTTTTGCTGCTTTCCTTGCGTGCAGCCAAAAGCAGGAGAAGAAAGAAGCAGAAAGAAGCCTGGTGGCCAGGCAAATTCTCCCCCTCTGCCCTTTCCTCCCTCCCCTCCCTCCCCTCATGTTGTTCACAATGCAAATGATGCAAGCCTTGTGTTCCCGTGGCCATGTAGGTGGTGCAGCCTTGTGTTCCCGCGCAACCTGGATTAATTGCTTTCTGGGGTGCTTTGGGGATAACATTTCTCTGAGGACCACCAACATTTTCTCGCAGACCACCAGTGGTCCCGGGCCCACTGGGGGCGACCACTGATCTAGTCCAATCTCCTGCTCCAACAGGAGACTCTATAACACTTCAGACAAATGATTGTCCAATCTCTTCAGTGTCGGAGCTACCCACAAGTTATGGAGGCAAGTAATTGTTCCACTGAGTAATTGTTCTGTCAGATAATTTATTCTTTGTTCTAGGTTGGCTCTCCCTTTGTTAGGCTTCCATCTGTTACGTCTTATCCTGCCCTCAGGTGTTTGGAGAATAATAGGTTGTCCCCTTCTTCTCGGTGACAGCCCCTCAAAACTCTAGACGGCTGCTTCAAATATTGTAGCACTTATATCAAAATCTAAATTCCCACAAGATTTCTCCCAATACAAACCAAAGTTTCTGTTTTTTCTTTTCTTATTCTCCCTTATATCTTACCTTCAAATCCTAGGCAGCAGGCTGTAAATGTCATTTATTTAGAGGAAATGACCCAAAAGAAAGCTCTTTTCTCAGCCTGTTTATATGCTCCAAGAGGAAACTGCTGTCAAAGAAACCAAGAGCTAACAATTTTCACTGAGAGAGAAAGCCTAAAGCCTAAATTACCACTCCTTAAGTTGATAGGTAGGTTAGTCAGATGGTTAAAACAGAAGCGTTAAAACCCCATCATTGTAGCCATGGTAGGAGGAATAAGACGTAGAAGGAAATAGATTGAGGGCTTGAGTGACATGTTGATCTTCACCTGTTGATGCCTACCAAGAAATTCCTACTCAAGATAGATGGGCCTATTTTGCTGATTCCGACTCTTGGAATTCAAGACTTCTAGATTTTTCTAACCAGGATGGCTCTCCTCTAGGAATTCTAGAAGATAACTTAGAAGTGTTCTGACCTAGGCTTCCCAAAAGCACTAAGCTGACTCCTCGTCCCAATCAAACCCCTTTTTATTTAGGTTAAAGGGAATTCCTCTCCAGCAAAGTCCCACCCAACAGTCTTTAAAGAGATTTCACAACTACAGAACCTTTATCAGGCTTGGAGAGCTGCCAGGCCAATATCTTCCAAATGCCACTCTGTAGCAAGACAATACTTGGCAAGAAGTCAGGAACAGATCTTCACCCTAATGAATTGAACTAATTGTCTCCTGCAAACCTTGCTCCCATTTCGCTCCTCTTTATTTTCTATGAGAGGGGCCAATCACTGTCCAGCTGTGGCTTTACTCCCGAGTTGACCCGTGTTCCTTAACTGTTCCCTTCTCCTGGCAGCTCTGTGCATGCGCACATTGGGAACAGGCTCCAGCTGTTCTTCTGCCCCACTGATCTCTGACTCCAAAGGGAGCTGATACCTGTCAGCTGGCCCTGGCCCCATCTCTGCCTCCAACACAGAGCACTCATCTGAGCCTTCCCCAGACACCAGGGCTGGCCCATGTTCCTCCCCAACCTTCCCATTGTCTGAGTCTGCAGCTCCACTGGCTGCTGGCGGGCCACAAGAAGATCCAAAGATCCTCTCTCAAGAAAAAAAGACACAAGAGAATTTGCTTGGTGTTGGTAATGTCGTTTGTGTTAAAATCAAGTCAAGGAGATCAAAGCATTTTTATTTATTCTCTCTCAATAGATCACCATCCCCCAACAGACAGAACCATGGCATCTGAAGAGGATACCTGGCTGCCACAATCTTTGCGGGCTATAGCCATCAACATGAGTTCACCTACCACAAAACTCTCTTCTAATATTCCAAGGCAAAATTGTTGGTCGCGAGCAGGAAAATTCTTGGTTCTTCCATTTCAGCCACTCTTAGAATAGGAATTGGAATTGGAATAGTATCAGAGTTTGTTGCAAGAAATCAAATCCAGAAACCACACACAGATAACTGATTTAGCAGGATTCATTAACTTCTTTATATATACATAATAACACATGAAGTAAATTTACAAAACCAACAGCAGATTCTTCCAAGTGGTAGCAGTTACAGAGAAAACACAAGCAGAGGAGAAAACAGCAGAGAATAGTTTCAGTTTTGATTCAGAGTTTCAGACTAGTTTGCAGCTTCAGAGCTCAGAGCTTAATACAGAGCCACACCCAGGCTCCTTCCAGTTTCAGTTTTCAAACAGTTCTCATTGGCTGACTTAGTTGCTATGTCTATTCATTGGCTGACCTTGTTACCATGTCTCTGCCAGTTCATGAATATTCTGACAAATAGAACAGAATAGAAATAAAACAGAACAGAACAGAAATGGAACGAGAAGAGAAGAGAAGAGAAGAGAAGAGAAATAAAACAGGAATGGAACAGGAACAGAACAGAACAGAACAGAATTCTTTATTGGCCAAATGTGATTGGACGTACAAGGAATTTGTCTTTGGTGCATAAGCTCTCATATATATTATTGCAAAAATATGAGCCACTGCCTATATTATTATTGCAAGTTAACCCCAAGAGAAGGAGCTGTGAGGGAGACAACCGTCAACCGGAGGAGCAAAAATGCTTTAGTCTCCATTTGCCAAGATTTTGATGAAAGGATTAATTACCTTCCCATGTTATTTCATTGCCAACTGATGGTTGTGTACCATGTGTCTGCTGGGAGTCATTCAATTCTAGGTTGTTTTAACTAAGGCGTTCCAGTTGCGATCGGAGAAGAATATTCAACCGGAGAAAAATGGGCCAATCTCACCTAGGGGACAAGGGGCATAAAGCTGACCGATTTGAGTAAATTAATTGAGTTCTCTGCAAAGGAAAATACTTGCCCTGAACAGACAATATCACAGATGCAAGAGAAGAAGAGCTAAGGAAATCTGCAGCACAGGGAAAATTCAAATGCTGGAACTCAAGACAATTTTGGGCATCGGGTTGGCATCAGGATTTCCGGCAAAGAGAGTCGTTGGCTAATTCCCGACAGATTGGATGAGCTTGCTGCAGTATTTTGTTTGTACATGCAGTGAACCTGCAAGGATGAAAACGTTTCGGTACGATGCTTCAGGTTCTTTTTTTCTTGCTTTGCCACGACATCTCTCTTAGTGACAGCTGAGTTACCAGATATCAGTGATAAATGGTAGAGGCTCTCTTCATGATAGAAATATCTTCAAATGAGAAATGGCTTTGGTGGCCGGGTGCCATCTCTAATATTTTTAAAGGCACAACCCTTGCAGTGGCCAGTCATAAAATCATGCTGCAGAATGAGAGGCTGGGACTTTCAGTTTCCTTCCTTCCTTTCTTCCTTCCTTCCTTCCTTCCTTCCTTCCTTCCTTCCTTCCTTCCTTCCTTCCTTCCTTCCTTCCTTCCTTCCTTCCTTCCTTCCTTCCCTCCTTTCCTCCCACTCTCCCTTCTTTCTTTCCTTCCTTCCTCCCTTCCTCTGTCCTTCCTTCCTTCCTTCCTTCCTTCCTTCCCTCCTTTCCTCCCACCCTCCCTTCTTTCTTTCCTTCCTTCCTTCCTCCCTCTGTCCTTCCTTCCTTCCTTCCTTCCTTCCTTCCTTCCTTCCTTCCTTCCTTCCTTCCTTCCTTCCTCTTTCCTGCCCTCTCTCTCTACTTTTCTCCCTCCGCCTCTACTTTTCTCCCTCCCATCCTTCTCTTCCTATCTCTCTTATGCCTTCTTCCCTTCATCTCTCCATTCCTTCCTTCCTTTTTCTTCTTTCCCCCTCCTTCCCTCTCTTCCTTTGCTATCTATCTTATACCTTCTTCCCTTCATCTCTCAGTCCAGTAAGATTCCTTTTAATGTAACCTTAAAGTAGAGCTACTACAGCTGGTACTTCTGACGGTTTCTTCACAAATGGACTACCTTGAAGAGCTCTCATTGTTTCTCTTGTTGGGAATGGACTTTTTCTTCTCTCCCTGGTTATCTGTTTGTCAGCATCCAATGGGCTGCAACAACCACATCTCAACATAAGATATTTCCAGGAGCCACTGCATATTAGCTCGAATCTGCATAATGAGGCAAAGTGTAACAGGGAGAGAGAGAGAGAAAGAAAAACCTTGGAACACCCACAGCATCAAATAAATCTGAACCATCCATCACTAAAAAGTATAGTTCAATTGACACATTTTTATTCATGTGAATTATCTTGGATTCTTTCCTCCCTTTCCCGGAGGAGTTTATTCACTGTTAAAACTCCAAAATTCATGCAGAGAACATTTGTTTTAGGGACATTTAATTATCTTTTCCTGGCATAAATAAAAATAAAATAACGCCGGCATTTATTACAGTTTGACTTTCGGTTGGGGGCCGAGAGCTGATTCTCTCCCTACTTTTTAATTAGAAAAAAATGGTTAATAATAACCGTGTTGAGCTCATGTGCTATCCCCAAACCATCAATTTCAGATTCGGGTGACACCCCAAGTCATTGTGAAGCAACTTAGTGGAGATAAGGAAAATGAAGTTCCATCGTGAAAAAAAAGACACACGCTTCTCCCTTGGTTTTATTAAACATTGTAAATGAATATAAACTTTGAATTATTAAAGGCATCAAGCACAAGTGGAATTAGCATTGACTGGCATGGGAGAAGCCTTCTGCACAACAATTAGTTGTGAAATTAGTTTTGCTTAAGGGAGACATGCTATCATGTGTTTGTTCAAAGGAACCTCAGGAAATAGACTGCTCACAGAGTAACTCATTGGGGCCTCCTAGATATGAAGGAGTATGTATGTATGTATGTACCATATTTGCCGGCGTATAAGACGACCCCCCAACATTTCCACTCAAAATATAGAGTTTGTTATATACTCGCCGTATAAGACTACCCCCTCTTCCGCACACCTTCCACTTTTGCACTTTTTTTTTTTTTTGAGGCACTTTTGTGCACCGTGGAAACGAATCCCGTGAAGCCGAAAGGAGCAGCCAGCCTTCAGGCCGATGTAGGCGGGCCTCCTTCTCCCAGCTCCCAAGGAAACGAGGCGCTCAGCGGCCTCCGCCCGCACCGCCCGGGCTCCGCTCGCACCGCCCGGGCTCCGCTCAGGTATCCGGCTGGGGCTGTCAGGAGTTGTTACCGCTGGCGCGGCTCCGCGCGGCTCCAGTCCCGCGTTGCCTCGGGAAGGGAAAGGCAAAAAGGAAGAGCCGCGCGGCAGCGGGCGGAGGCCGGGCGGTGCGGGCGGAGGCCGGGCGGTGCGGCGGAGGCCGGGCGGTGCAGGCGGAGGCCGGGCGGTGCGGGCGGAGGCCGGGCGGAGGCCGGGCGGAGGCTGGGCGGTGCGAGTGGAGGCCGGGCGGTGCAGGCGGAGGCCGGGCGGTGCGAGCGGAGGCCGGGCGGAGGCCGGGCGGTGCGGGCGGAGGCCGGGCGGTGCGGGTGGAGGCCGCTGAGCACCTCGTTTCCTTGGGAGCTGGGAGAAGGAGGCCCGCCTACATCGGCCTGAAGGCTGGCTGCTCCTTTCGGCTTCACGGGATTCGTTTCCACGGTATGCAAAGTGCCTCGCCGCGGGCAGCCGCAGTGCTTCCCAATTACTATTTGCCGGCGTATAAGGCGACCCGGCGTATAAGACGACCCCCACTTGGAGGCATGTTTTTCAGGGCAAAAAAGTCGTCTTATACGCCGGCAAATACGGTATGTATGTATGTAGGTAGGTAGGTAGGTAGGTAGGTACTGTATATGTGTGTATGTGTGCATGCATGGATAGATAGGCAGATAGACGGATGGATGGATAGATAGAGAGATAGATAGATAGATAGATAGATAGATAGATAGATAGATAGATAGATAGATAGATAGATAGATAGATATAGATGGGATTCTACCAGTTCGCACCTATTCGCTAGAACCGGTTGTTAATATTCTAAGCAGTTCGGAGAACCGGTTGTTAGAAGAAATTACTGGCCTAATCCTGTAAGGAAGGCAGGAAGGAAACATTCTGGTGTTGCTTACAGAAACTACCTCTCCATTGACCCTTATTACATTCTTGGCAGGACTAGACTTCCTGTCTCAGGAACTTCTCTAGAGTTTTTTTTCCCCTCCTTTGCTGGTACTTTGCTTGTGTGGAGTGACCATTCAAAGTTACAATGGCACTGGAAAAAGTGACTTATGACCATTTTTCACACTTACGACTGTTGCAGCATCCCCACAGTCATGAGAGGCCAGGCAAGGAGATGTGTGCCTCGATGTGAATGATATTGAGTTGGCCACACCCAGCCAATAACATGACTACCAAGCCGTGTCCACCCAGTCATATGACCACCAAGCCATGCCTACCAACTAAGCCATGCCCACAGAACCGTTTGTTAAAAAAATTGAATCCCACCCTGGATGATAGATAGATAGGAGAGTTGATAGATATAGATAGATGAGAGAGGGAGAAGGGGAGGGAAAGAGAGAGAGGGAGAGAGGAAGAGGGAGGGAGAGAGGGAGGGAGAGAGATGGATGGTATAGATATAACTATATAGGGATAGATATAGATAGATATGGAGATAGTGATGGAGACGATAGATGGATAGACAGAGGAAGATGAACAGAAGGAGGAAGAAGAGCTGAAGAAGAGGAGGAGGAGGAGGAGGAGGAGGAGGAGGAGGAGGAGGAGGAGGAGGGAGGTGTACTACTTGGATCCATCTCATGAACTGGCTGGAGTTCTTTTTCTACCTTGATGTTCTCAAGATCAGATATCCGTGGTTCTTATTTAGCTCCTTAATTCCAGTTGCTCAGCCTTCTGGATTCCGCTCTGGCATTCCTTTGTGACAAGAATGGGTTGATGGTGTCAGAAATGTTGTAGTGCTTGAGTGGGGGGTTGGACTAGATGACCTACAAGGTCTCCTCCGTTAATCTGATATCCTCAGGAGGTGAAATCTTGAGTCCCTGTTTAGATGGGCTTCCGGTTGAATGCCCTGGTTCTACAAGTTCCACCAGGGCTCCCTATTCACATTCTTAGCTAAGCTAATACATGTTGGGCTTTATGCTTTTTTTATAAAAAAAAATGAGCTTAATTCAAAGGCAGGACCTGTAGGGACATTTGCCCTAGACAATTGGCATTGTTCAGTGGCAACTACTTTGCCTTCTTTTACCTGAACCGTGCCGAGAGATATTTATTATTACATCCATGTCACGTAACCACTTCGCTGAGCATAAAAATCGCTTCCAAAGCCCATGTGAAAATGGATTGTTGCAATTAAAGATCAGTAGGCCTCAAATCAGTCCATTGATGTAAAATAAAAGCTTTGTAAATTTCATCCAGAGTGGAGAAAATTTGGTTCAAGGATGCCTTTCTGGGGGCTTTGATCTGGGTTTACAGACGCCGAGAGGGAGCACAGAGCAAAGCCATTCTGGTTTTCCCCAACATGGACAGCTGAATGATTGAAAATGACGCTTCCCAATTATACAAATTATTAGCATTTTCACACCGTTCATTCAGATGGGCAAAAGGACTGTACGTACAAAGACACGTACATACAAAGGACTGTACGTACAAAGACCACACACTAAACTGAGCAAAATTAGGAAAGCAAAATTAAAAAAAAAAACACTTATCGCTGTAAGCTGTAGCTCATCCATGGTAATGTCTGACTGTTGTGGTTCGCTGGCAGCCGGAATCGGACAGTGGGGAAGAATGAGGGCCCATCAGGGAGTCTGGAGAGGACTTGGATGAGGGTCCTGTGTCTGATGCAGGGATGGGGCCAGGACCATCTGGGAGTGGGGTGCTGCCTCTGGAGCCTCTGGAGTCTGGCAGCAGCAAGGCAGAGGAACAAGAGGTTAACATTCTAAGCAGTTCGGAGAACCGGTTGTTAGAAGAAATTACTGGGCTAATCCTGTAAGGAAGGCAGGAAGGAAACATTCTGGTGTTGCTTACAGAAACTGCCTCTCCGTTAACCCTTTTTACATTCTTGGCAGGACTAGACTTCCTGTCTCTGGAACTTCTCTGGAGTTTTTCCCCCCTCCTTTGCTGGTACTTTGCTTGTGTGGAGTGACCATTCAAAGTTACAATGGCACTGAAAAAAGGGACTTATGGCTGTTTTTCACACTTACGACTGTTGCAGCATCCCCACAGTCACGAGAGGCCAGGCGAGGAGATGCATGCCTCGATGTGAGTGGTGTTGAGTTGGCCATGTCCACCCAGTCACATGACCACCAAGCCATGCGCACCACCTAAGCCACGCCCACAGAACCAGTTGTTAAAAATTTGGAATCCCACCCCTGCACACACATTTCCCAGCAAGTTTCCTTGGCCTCAAATAAGGAGAGGAAGTTCAGTTTGGTTCCTGCCCAGCACCAGTTGCAATTCCATTGCAAGTCAGAGAAGGTGATGAAGCAGCATTTTCTTTTCATGCCATAAAGAAAAAAAAGATGCTCTCAGGGGTTGCTGAAGAAGCTTTGCTGAAGTTTTAATTTCAATAATGAAAAAAAAAAAAAAGTAAGCGGCTTTCCCTCTCCCACTTTTTTCCTCTAAATCTTTAAATGTATAAATTATAGCTCCAATCTAGCTATCTAACTCTCTCTCTCTCTCTCTCTCTCTCTCTCTCTCTCTCTCTTTAGTGCTGAACACTACAGACTGATCTGGCTTCCATAGCTGGTGGTAAATTATATAGTTCTTTGCATATTAATATTTGCCTTCCTGAGACAAATGGAAGGGAAATGACACTCTCTTTTTTTTCCCCCTGCACAACTGGCAATTTTGAACCTGTCTACCTCAAAGGATCCCGATTATAAAACTGACAAGGAGAAATTCTAGAGAGGGAGGAAGAGAAGGGAGACAATGAATACAAGGAAGGAAGGAAGGAAGGGAAGGAGGGAGGGAGGGAGAGGAGGGGGTGAGGGGGAGAGGGAAAGAGAGGAGGAGGATGGAAGGAGGAAGGAGGGAGGGGGGAGGGGAGGAGAGGAAGAGGAGATGGGTGGATGGATGGATGGATGGAAGGAAGGAGAGAGAGGAAGGAAGGAGGGGGTGAAGGGAAGAGGAAAAGAGAGGAGGAGGATGGAAGGAAGGAGAGGAAGGAAGGAGGGAGGGGGAGGGGAGGAGAGGAAGAGGAGATGGGTGGATGGATGGATGGATGGAAGGAAGGAAGGAAGGAAGGAAGAGAGAGAGGAAGGAAGGAGGGAATGAGGGGAGGAGAGGAGGAGAGGAGGATGGATGGAAGGGAGGGAGGGAGGGAGGGAGGGAGGAGGGGGTGAGGGGAAGAGGGAAAGAGAGGAGGAGGATGGAAGGAAGGAAAGAGAGAGGAAGGAAGGAGGGAGGGAGGGGGGAGGGGAGGGAGATGGATGGAGGGGAGAAGGGAGAGGAGAGGAGATGGATGGAAGGAAGGAAGGAAGGAAGGAAGGAGAGAGAGAGGAAGGAAGGAGGGAGGAGTGGAGAAGAGGAGGAGAGGAGGATGGATGGAAGGAAGGAAGGAAGGAGAGAGAGAGGAAGAAAGGAAGGATGGAGTGAGGGGAGGAGGGGAGGAGGGGAGGAGGAGGATGGATGGAAGGCAGGAAGGAAGGAGCTATGAAATTTGAGCCAACTTGAACTGCCTGCAAAGTTGTTTTGTTTCTTTGGACATCTGAGAGCTGGAAGTCTCAGACCTTTAAGAGCCGGGGTGACAAACTCACTGCCCTTGGGCCAGATGTGTCACGGTGCTGACCACGTCCACCTCCATTTTAGCAAAGTGGGGAAAAGCTGTGATACATCATGTAAGGACGTGTCTTCCCGAGTCTGCCAGCCCTGATTTAGAGTGGGGAAAGGAAGTTTCACAGAGTGCAATGAATGACTCAACTACCCATGGGAGGTACCAGTACCAGCTGTCTCCCTGGGCCCTTGGTCTTCTTCACAAAGCTTTTGTAGATCATTTTTCCAAGGATCCTTGTAAGTTATTTCTCCTGTTGGAAGAAATGTCCATCTGGGTTCAGTTCCAAGTGCGGAGAAAGACAGGGAGACTGTTTGGAAAGATGGTTGAAAGGTGGACAGGACTTGAGGTCTTGGGCAAAGCAGCACATGGGGGAGAGAGAGGGAGGAGGGTGGGAGGGAGGGAGGGAGATTTATACCCTTTCTTGGGCTTTGAATTTGCTTCCTGTTCCTGTGGGAAGGGCATGTATTCTGATTGATTGTCCGACTCCCATGGGGCCATGCAGGGGTAACTTTGTAGGTTGTCTTGAGTCCCAGGCTTGGTTGAATCTTGCTGGGGGATGCAATCTTCCCAGGTGCCGTGTGGTGAGATGGGTAAAGGGCTAATCCTGTTATGTCCTGAGGGTGAAAGTCTTTTGTTTTGTAGATAAGCTGGCCCAGTCTTTCTGGGGCTATTAACAAAGTTGGGAGCTGCTTTCCAAGAGCATGTTTCTCCTTTTCTCACCCAGGGAGGCATAATATTCTGCCTTTTTAATATTTCCTAGAATATTTCAGTCTTCTCGGAGAACGGTGGGTACTAACTTTCTACATTTCATATTAGCTTGCTCCAGAGTCATCTTCAGAGGACAAAAGTAAGATGTAAACTTCAGTTGTCCTTCCTTCCTCCCTTCCTTTTTTCCTTCTTCCTCCCTCCCATTGTCCCTTCTTTCTTTCCTTCTTTCCTTCTCCCTCCCTCCCATTGTCCCTTCTTTCTTTCCTTCTTTCCTTCTCCCTCCCTCCCATTGTCCATTCCTTCCTTCCTTCTCCCTCCCTCCCATTGTCCCTTTCTTCCTGCTTTCCTTCCTTCTTCCTTCCTTCCTTCCTTCCTTCCTTCCTTCTCCCTCCCTCCCTTGTCTCCTTCCTTCCTTCCTTCCTTCCTTCTCCCTTCCATTGTCTTTTCCTTCTTTCCTTCTCCCTCCCTCTCATTGTCCCTCCCTTCCTTCCCTTCCCTTCCCTCCTTCCTTCTTTCCTTCTTTCCTTCTCCCTCCCTCCCATTGTCCCTTTCTTCCTTCTTTCCTTCCTTCCTTCCTTCCTTCTCCCTCCCTCCCTCCCTTGTCTCCTTCCTTCCTTCCTTCCTTCTTTCCCTCCCTCCCATTGTCTTTTCCTTCTTTCCTTCTCCCTCCCTCTCATTGTCCCTCCCCTCCCCTCCCCTTCCCCCTTCCCCTTCTCCTCCTCCTTGTCTTTCCTCTTCCTTCTTTCCTTCCTTTTGTCCTTCCTTCCTTCCTTCTCCTCCCTCTTGTCCTCCTCCCTTCTTCTCCTCCATTGTCCCTTTCTTCCTTCCTTCCTTCCTTCCTTCCTTCCTTCCTTCTCCCTCCCTCCTTCCTTCCTTCTTTCCTTCCTTCCTTCCTTCCTTCTCCCTCCCTCCCATTGTCTTTTCCTTCTTTCCTCCTCCCTCCCTCTCATTGTCCCTCCCTTCCCTCCTTCCTTCTTTCCTTCCTTCCTTGAACTTTATTGGCTTAACACCAGTCTGTTTAAGACACCTTCAGCCTCCCCACATCCTGCTAGTAAGTTAGCTAATTATCTCTTTTAAAAGGAGAGGGAGAATTAAATAGTAAAGTAGGTCTATTAATCCTCCAGTGGGGCTAATTCCCTTCTTTTATTACCCCACCAAATAACCAGAAGAAAATGAAATTAAGACCAAGACTCCTCCAAGGCAAATTGACTCCATTCTCCTGGAATAGACAACTGACATGTATTTATGACAGATGCCATGTCCAATAATCACATGTGATCATCATGTGCAACCTTCCCAAGAGAATGGCATGGTCCTTGGGGAAGTGTATTGGCTTAGCAACCATACTGCTTCACTTAACAACTGCTGCTGTAAAAAAAAAAGCTCATAAAATCAAGCATGGCTCACCTAATGACCCTATGACCACAATAAAGCCACAGAGGTTCTGGCCCCAATTGATGAGGTCATCAGCCAAGGACTTACCTGTATTTTTCAATGTCCCCCAGTCATGCTTGATTTTTATGACCTTTTTTGCAGTGGTTGTTAAGTGAAGCAGCATGGTCACTAAGCAAACACACTTCCCCCCATAACTTTGCTGGGTGGAATCACTTCTCCACCTGCCAGTGACAGTGACAACCATCAACCGATGGAACAGAAGTTGCCTTTGGAAGTTGTGGGAACTTCATCACTGGAGGCTTTCAAGAAGAGCCTGGACTGCCATCGGTCAGAAATGGTGTTGTAGGGTCTCCTGCTTGGGCGGGAGGGAGGTTTGGACTAGATGACCTACAAGATCCCTCCCAACTCTGTTAATCTGAATCTCTTTACAATGATCAACAGCCTGGAGGCTAAAACATATGAAGAACAGTTGAAGGAACTGGGCCTGGCTAGTCTAGTGAAGAGAAGGACCACGAGACACATGATAGCAGTCTTCCAATATTTGAGGGGCTGCCACAGAGGAGGGGGTCAAGCTATTGTCCAAAGCCCCTGAAGGCCAGACAAGGAATAATAATAATGGATGGAAACTGAAGAAGGAGAATTTCAACCTGGAAATAAGGAGGACAGTGAGAGCAATCAACAGAAGTTGCCTTCAGAAGTTGTGGGAGCTTCATCACTGGAGGCTTTCAAGAAGAAGAGACTGGACTGCCCTCTGTCAGAAATGGTGTAGGGTCTCCTGCTTGGGAAGGGGGGGGTTGGACTAGATGACCTACAAGGTCCCTTCCAACTCTGTTAATCTGTACCTATCGTGTCTGGAATCACATACAGTATTATTTCAAGAGTTTGCCAAACCATGCCTATATCACATAACTGAGTAAGCTCTGTCTGTCACCAAGGAAACACAAATGATTTCTCTGGGATTTCCATTCAGAAAGAGTTCATGTGTTTGTTGCTAGCTAGGTAGGAAAATAGTTCCTGGAATAATCTGCCATTAGTGTGAATAATAGGGGCTAATTATCAGATAATACCTGATTGGCTTTTTTGCAAACTCGGATGTAATTGGCTGGGAGGATGGTAATCCAGACCAGGTTCAGCTGTGGGATCTCCCTTTCCTTCCTGTCTCTCTCGCTCTCTCTCCAGCTAGGAATCGGTTGGTCTTGAAAGGAAGTATTTCATGGTTAAAAAAAGGTGGGTTCAAAAGTTACTGATTTGTTTTTTTTAATGGACCATGCCTTCCTTCCTTTTTATGTTCTGTGGTGGTGGTGGGGGGAAGCAATGGCTGACTTGATAGGCTTGTAAACATTTCTACAACTCCACCTGTGTAATAGGCTACTGTAAAAAGTGGAAGTGCTTCTCTCTTTAAAACTTCAGAATTTCACTTCAGAAACATCAAAAGATCTCTTTCAAAGCTGGACATTTATTTTTGCTTTTCCACTTTGGCTTCAGAATTGCAGAAGATGGGCTTATGAGTATCTCTTCCTTCTCTGTCTCTTTCTTATCTCTTCCTCTCTCTTTCTCTATCTCCCTCCTCCTCCCTCTCTTCTCTCTTTCTCTCCTCCTCCTCTCTCCTGCCTCCCTCTCCTTCCCTCCCCCCCCTCTCTCCTCTTTCTCTCTTCTTTCTCTTCCTCCCTCCCTCCCCATCCTCTCTCTTTCTCCCTCCTTTTCCCTCCCTCCATCCCTCCCTCCTCTCTCTCCTCTCTCTTCTCCGTCCCTGCTCTCCCTCCTCTCCTCCTCCTCTCTCTCTCCCTCCCCTCTCCCCACCCCCTCTTCTCTCTCTCTCTCTCATTCTTTCTCTTCCTCCCTCCCTCCCCATCTGTCTCTCTCTCTTCTCCTCCTCCCTCTTTTTCTCCCTCCCTCCCTCCCTCCCTCCTCTCTCTCCTCTTTCTCTCTTTTTCTCCCTCCCTCCGTCCCTGCCTCTCCCCTCCCTCTCTCTCCCTTCCTCCTCTCTCTCCCTCCCCTTCTCCCCACCCCTCTCTCTCTCTCTCTCTCTCTCATTCTTTCTCTTCCTCCCTCCCTCCCCATCTGTGTCTCTCTCTGTGTCTCTCTCTTTTCTCTCCCTCTCTCTCCCTGTTTCTCTCCCTCTCTCTTTTTTCTTTCTCCCCTCAGTCTCCTCCTTCCCTCTCTCTTTCTTCTCTCTCTCTCCCTCCCTCTCTTTCTTTCTCTCTTTCTCTCCCTCCCTCCCTCCCTTCCTCTCTCTCTCTCTCTCTCTCTGGGGGGAGCTAAATAATTTCCAGAAGCTGAATAATTTTGCAACTGGCTAAGGCATCTGACTGGCCTCTTGAAGTAGAAAAACAGCATGCATTTCCTTTCTGCTCACAAATGTATACCTCTGTTGTGCAACGTGCTGTGTAAATGCAGCCCAAGGGTCGCCTGGCTTCTGAAGGAGGTGATCAGACTTGCACCAATGGCCCCACAACCCCACCAGGGAAGGGACAGACCAATTGCCCAAAGAGCTGATTCAGAATCTGCGCTCTGTCAACCATTTGAATCCATTCAGAAACGGGGATTCAACCAAGCCATGCTGGTTCCAGCCTTCAACACGATTGGAGAAATAGGGTTAGGTCAGTTGTGCAAATGTCCATTGAATGGCCAGATGGATGTGAAAGGATCCAAATGTCAAAAGGAGAAGCAGGCACGGTTTGGCAAATTCAATCACTGCCAATAAAGCCTTGGCATAGCTCAAACCTTTCGGTTACTTGACTCTAGATAGTCAAAAATATCATTGAGTATTTTCTGGTTTTGACAGATGAATAAGGTCTATCTATCTATCCACCTTTATCTAATCTATCTATATCTATCATCTGTCCGTCTATCTATCTATCTATCTATCTATCTATCTATCTATCTATCTATCTATCTATCTATCTATGTCTCTATCTATGTCTCTATTTATCATCTATGTATCTAATCTGTCTATGGTATCTATATCATCTATCTATCCAGGGGTGGGCTACTGGGGGTTCGCAGGGGTTTGGGAGAGCTCCAGCTAAGATTCTGTGCAGTTTGGAGAACCCCCAAATCCCACCCCGGCTGCCCTGCCCACCCAGCCACTCCCCTCCCAGTCTCCGCGTGGCCCATTTTGGATGCAGGTAAGGGCATGCAGAGGCTCAGGGAGAGTGAAAAACAGGCCTCCCGGAAGATGGGAAGGCCGGAAATGGGCCCGTTTCCAGCTTCCAGAGAGCCTTCGGAGCCCAGGAAGGGCAAAAACGGCCCACCTGCCAGGATGCAGGAGGCCGACTAGGCCACACCCACCATGGCCACACCCACCCAGCAACCAGGCAGAGAACCCATTGCTAAAATTTTTGAAGCCCACCTCTGTATCTGTCTATCTTTCCATCTCTCCACCTCTCCAACTCCATCATGTTCATCTCCATCCATCTCTACTCATCTCCCTCCACCTCCATCTCCATTTCTGTCTCCATCCATCCCCCTTCCATCTCCACCTCCATCTGTGATGACCCAGGGCGTGTCACAAAAGCAACGAAGTCACAAAAATAGATAAATTCCCTTTAATGCCTCCAACTTGGCCCCCAATGTCCAGTTATCCTCGGCTGGAGATCAAACTCTTCCAAAAACAGTCTACAAAGGGAAGTAATGTAGTCCGAATCCAAAGTACAGATAAATTAGAAATAAAAAAAACCCAACACAAACCACATTGAAGTAATTAACACAACAGGCCAGGATAATAAATTGCAGACTTCCAAAAGAGAATGAAGCACACACACAGTTGGGAGGACGCCAAAACCCAGATAAGCCTCGACCAAGATAATGCACGCTTTGCTTCCCGCAAGGTGCTGTGTGCAAACGCCCTTCTTATATCTTGTTCTCCCAGCTGCAACTAATGAAAGGGATCAGGGCCTTTTCCTCTCCCGTAAGCCACATTACTCCCTTCTCCGTTCCTCCCTGTGTGCCCTAGGATGATGAGGGGGTGGGCCTGGGTCTTTCTCTGAATGCCCAGCCGGACTGTGCCCTTCCCCCGTTTCTTCCACAGCCACCGGAGCCACACTCCCACTCCCCATCAGCTGCTCAATCTCCCCCCCCCCGAATCAGACTCCAACAAGGGCATGACACCATCCTTTCATCTACTTTACAGAATGGGCCAAAACAGTTTCCTTTCTGATGTTGAGCAACAAACCTCCCCAAACTGATACCCTTTCTGTCCCTCCGTGAGCAGCAAACGACCCTTTGATAGACTTCCAAAGGATCGAATTAAACATTCAAGATTAATAATGCCTACCCCTTGTGAACCGGGCTTTCTTTCACCTTTTCTTTCACCTTTTTGCTGCAACTTTCAAGCTTTGGTTTTGTCATAATTCACTCCTTGCACTCTCAGTTTTGCCATCCACGCAACCCTGACATCCAGAAAAATAACCGATCCGGGTTGAAAAGAATCAGGGTAGAAAGACTGTAAAAGTACATTCAATAAATAAATAATGATATATAACCGTATCGCTCTCCTCGTGGTTTCAGGAAAGCATTTAAACTGAAGAACCAATTTATGTCTGTAGCCATACGTTCCAATTGCTGATAGATAAAAGGGGGTATAAAATAAGATTTCATTTTTCCAAGGCAATAAATCTGCGAGTCGAGAAAATAGCAGCCATGACACCAATTCCTTCTTATGCTATAATATTTATTTAAAGGTTTGCTCTCCTGGATTGCCTGAGGAAACGCACTGTTCATTTTTATTGGTGTGCAAAAGTTTGTGCTACAGTAAGAAACTAAATGGGGAAAGACCTTTTGGCTTGTGAAATTTGTACCCCAAGGTTCCTGCGGAGTTTATTTTTTAAAAAGAGAGAGAAAGATACCAACAGATAGATAGACAAATAAATAAAGCTACATGTATCTCAGAATTAAACAACTGAAAAGTTGCTACCGGTAATTTTGTTTCTGTTTGAAGACTTTTAGCCAGGCAAAAGTGAAATAGCAAGAGGGGTTGTAGGTTGTAGCCGGCAATATTTTTTTTTTCTGAAATTGTACTGAGTTGTGTTGTCCAGCCAGTGTATGGAAATTGGATAGTTAGGTAGCAATTGTGAGCTGTCCCCTTAAGGGAATGCATCATGGTTAGATAAAAAGATAATCATCTTTTTACCGTTCTATATTCTGTACAGTGGTAGATTTGTCTTCTGTACCGATGCAGATAGATAAACTCCACAAAACATCCATAACAAAGTACTTTTCTTGGTTCATCAGGAATCCTCATAACTCACATTTGTGATGAAGTTCTTCTTTAATGACCAATCCTTTGCATATCTGTCTTGTAGGTAAAAAGATGATTATCTGCTATCCTTTTTCCTCTCATCTCGTAGTGGTAGAAATAGAACAGTTACCATGAGTCCGTGAGTTCAGCCAAGAGAGAGGAGAAACTCCTCCAACCCATCGAGGGTCAATTTAGTGAGCAATCAGGATTACAGATGTGGTCACGTGACATGGACTACATTTCCCAAGGATACCTTAACTTCATTTACCATGATGCATTCCCTTAAGGGGACAGCTCACAATTGCTACCTAACTATCCAATTCCCATACACTGGCTGGACAGCACATGAGTCATTCGTATGGTGGAGCAGGAGTCCAGTGATGGCTAACCTTTTCGGCACCAAGTGGCCAAAGCTTGTGCGTGCGTGCACATCCCCCAAATTCAATGCATATGTGTGCCCCGCACATATACCCTGCCCCCCTGTACATGCATGCACGACCCCCACACCCCCACATATGTGCATGAAAACTCACGCATGCATGCATGACCCCCATAATCCCCACGCATGTGTGCAAGTCCCCTGTGCATGTGCCCTGCCCCCACATGTGTGCATGCTCCCCAGTGCAGTGCATGTGCCCCCCGGGCATGCATGCTCAACCCTCTGCACGTAGGGAGGGGCGTGCATGCGCAGCAGAGACCTGAATACCAGCTGGCCAGCGGGAGTGTGCGCACATGTACGGCAGAGCTGATATGGGGTGACGGCTCATGTGCCCAGAGAGAGGGCTCTGTGTGCCACCTCTGGCATGCATGACATAGGTTTGCTGTCGTGGCCCTAGTCCATGGACTGGCAGTGGGTCGTGGCATGCCAGAAACCAGGCGATGCAAACAATCTGCATCTTCAGGATACAGGCAGCATACGAAATCACACCCTCTCCGGTCCACGGAAAAACCTGTCTCTCAGAACCGGTTCCCGGTAACCCCAAAGGTTGGGGGCAGCTGTAGTACAGTGAAATTTTCAAAAGTGGAATGTGATGTTGGTTTCTTTAGTTCCATTGGGATGAAGAAGGGTGTGCGACTGTTCCATCTTACGCAATCTATGTATTCCTGAAGAAGTCTATGGAGTTGCTTGACTTTCTGCCTTGAGTACGAGGGACTTCATGATGTCTCTCCATATTGCTGCTAGTGGTAGTGCCTGGTGGGAATTGTGATCTGGTGGAATTGTTTATTTATATTTACTTATTTTCACCTTTATTATTTTTGCAAATAACTCAAGGTGGGTGGACAGATCTAATGCTCCTTCCTCCTCTTATTTTCCACACAACAACAACAACCCTGTGAGGTCGGGTTGGGCTGAGAGAGAGAGGGAGTAGTCCAAAGTCACCCAGCTGGCTTTCACACCTAAGGTGAGACTAGAACTCCCAGTCTCCTGGTGTTTGGTCAAAAGTCATCTAGACAGCTTTCATGCTAAGGCAGAAATAAAACTCACCATCACCTGGTGATTAGTCACCCAAAGTCGCTCAACAGGCTTTCATGGCTATGGCAGGACTAGAACTCAGTATCTCCTGGATTTAGTGCTTTAACCACTAGATCAAACTGGCTCCTACGGGAGTCTTTCTAGAAAAAAAATATTGGTTACCTGATTTCTCTGCTGACAGTATTAATGGACAGTTTTGAAAGACTAACAACGCCCTGCTTTGCAACCATATCTAGACAGGTTATATTTATAGCTTAAGGACTCCTTAAGCTATAACTTCTATTGGAACATCATCTACTCTGTTTCCCTGAAAATAAGACCTAACTGGAAAATAAGTCCTAATGTGTCTTTTGAAGCAAAAAAAATAAGACCCGGCCTTATTTTCGGGGTATGTAATTGCCAGGAGCTCTCCAAGGTGCTGAAGAGACCACATTTTTAATTCCTATTGTCTTCTGGCTGTTAGTTGACTTCAAGAATTTCTGATACATCATCATAAAAGTGAAAACCAGAGGGATTTTTTTTTCAGTGTTCCCAGCAAGGTAAATCTGCAACTATTTTTTTTTAAAAAAAATTAGTCTTCCATTGCAACAAGAGGGGACCTTTCATGGAATAGTCAAAGTGAAGGAATTCTATGAAAATATTATTAATTGAGGGATTTGGAGTAGAATCAATTTGTTTTCTGACCCAAAACAAATCAGAGGATCAGAGTCCCGGCTGTTGGTGGTACTTTTCATGGAGAGCAAGTCTTTCCTTTCAAACTCATATTTCTTCACCCAGAATATTGTTACATACTACTGTAAGTCTCGAGTAGAACTCATTCATTCTCTATTTACGTATTTTGCAAAAATGTGATGACTCCCGAAATTGGAACACAGTGGATCCTCTGGACAGGCCAAGGGGGATTTTATTTCTCTGGCAACTGCAGAGTCATCTTAAAAATATTTTCAGAAGAGTGTGCATGCATTAGGATAGGATAGGGTAGGGTAGACAAGAAAAGATAATGACAGAAATAATTAGAATAGAGAAGAGAAGAGAAGAGAAGAGAACAGAACAGAAGAGAAGAGAACAAGCACAGCACAGTACAGAACAAGCATAGAATAGAATTAGCACAGAATAGAACAGAATTAGTACAGAATAGAATAGAATAAAAATAGAATTAGAATTAGAATGGAATTAGCAGAGAATGGAATGGAATTGGAATTGGAATTGGAATTAGAATAGAATCCAAATGTGGCCTAAATAAGGCTTTATAAAGCGGCATTAATACTTCACGTGATTTTAATTCTATGCCTCTGTTTATACAACCAAGGATGTATTAGCCTTTTTGGCTGCTGCTGCACAAGGCTGGCTCATGTTTAAGGGATCGTCCATTAGGATCACTCTGTGGCTCTTTCTTTCCTGATCCAGGTAGTTCTCAGCTTACAACAGTTCATTTAGTTTGAAGTTACAATGCCACTGAAACAAAAATGACTTTTGACAGTTCTTCACACTGACGACTGTTGCAGCATCCGTGCAGTCATGTGGATAAAATTTGGACCCTTGGCAAACTGACTCGGATTTATGACGGTTGCAGTGTCTCAGGGTCATGGGATCCCCTTTTGTGACCTTCTGAGAAAGCAAAATCCATGGGGAAGCCAGATTCACTTAAGAATCTGTTACTAACCTAATCACTGCTGTGATTCACTTGAGGACTACCTACAGTTGGCAGAGTTCAAAACAGCCCTCCAGTTGATTCCTAAGTCCCTCTTAAATCTTCTGGTCTGTAACCAGGATATATATTTTTTCCATTCTGGCTTGAGCATTCAAATTTCAAAATAGAAGATTCCACCTCCTTGACCATTCAATATTTGCCAAAGTAAAGGTTCCCCTCACACCTATGTGTTAGTTGTTTCTGGCTCTAGGGGGCGGTGCTCGTCTCCATTACAAAGCCAAAGAGCCAGCGCTGTCCGAAGACGTCTCCATGGTCATGTGGCCGGCATGACTAAACGCCGATAAGGTGCCCAGAATGCTGTTCCCTTCCCACCAAAGGGGTCCCTATTTTTCTACTTGCATTTTTACATGCTTTAGAACTGCTAGGTTGGCAGAAGCTGGGACAAGGAATGGGAGCTCACTCCATTATGCGGCGCTAGGGATTCGAACTGCCGAATTGCCGACCTTTTTGATCAACAAGCTCAGCGTCTTAGCCACTGAGCCACCGCAATGTTCTTCAACATTTGCGTCCCTCAATATTTGCCAAGGCAGGTGTCAGTTTGGGAGACGTGGCATCCAGGAGCCATTTCCTTGATACAAATGTGTTCATTCCTTGGTAACAATGCTGTGGTGCCCTCTTCTTTTAGAGAGAGGCTGGTGTTTCTGCTGTTTGTGACCTCTGCCATTGAAATGTTCTTGATCCCAATAAAGCAAAGGGAGGAAATAAGAAAGGAGAAGGTGTGTGGGGGGAAACAAAGAAGAGACAGGAACATCTAGCTGAACAAAAACAACTCGGACAAAGAGTAATGCATTGATCTGATACTGCATTAACATGAGAAAGGTGAAGGGCGGGAAACGGCGAACAATTTCTATTAAGTAACAGTCCAGAACTTTTAAGAGAACTGCACTCTGTCTATCATAGAGAGGTGAAATGGAATAAGAGCTTTGCACTTTCAGAAAATAGAGTTGTGATTAACAAATTCCCTTTGGGGACAAAAAATGCCATCATCCTAGCAAGCCATTCACCTGCCTGAACCAGCCAATAAAAGAGCAAGGGAAAGGTTAGAGCTAGCTAGGGGGGGCAGAAGGCACCTGTCAGGTGCAAGCAACCAGGGCTATTAATGAATAGCAAAAGTAAATAACTTTATTTTCTACCCCCTATGTTACAAGAATCTCCCTAAACTGCTTGCCTTCCCCAGGGAACAACCAAGTAAGGATTCATTAATCTTGGGAGAGGTTAAGCTTATGCTGCTTGTGGCTGTGCAAGGACTCCAAGCTAGATCCTCACTTGACTCCTCCCACTAGCCTGGCTGGCAGTTCACCAACAGTACTCAAATTTTAAGTTTTCCATTCAAAATCCTACATTTAATCCAGGGGTGTCAAACTCGCAGCTCCACGTTGTTGTCACGCGATGTGTTGTGACTTCTCCCCTTCGCTAAACCGAGGGTGGGCATGGCCAATACATGACGCATCCAGCCCACAGGCCACGAGTTAGACACCCCTGTTTTAATCATTCCACTTCATTCCGGGAAGGCCTTTGGAAACAGGCAAATGTGTTCGGACTAGAACAGGGTTTCAAACTTGGCAACGTTAAGATTTGTGGACTTGTCTGGCTGGCTGAGGAATTCTGGGAGTTGAAATCCACAAGTCTCAAAGTTGCCAAGTATGGAGACCCTTAGGCTAGAAGATCAGGGGATTAGAGCCAGTGGACACTGGCTGAATGTTAGAAGGGTAAAGACCCAGAGAGAAGAGAAGAAGATTACCTCCTAAAATAATGACAGATGATTTCATGACAACTGTTGGTTGTATTTGCCTTGAAAGGAAGAACTTTGAACTCGGTTTTTACTAACATAATCTAGCCCCCTCTTGGTCATCCGAGACTACAACTTTCCACAAATTCCAGGCCTCCTGATCTTTAGCAGGCTACTTTTGAATGCTGAAGATCTTAAGAATTTAAGCAGGGTCTTTGCTAGGCCAATATGAGGGTCCTTCCTGTTCCACTGTTATGTTGCCATGGCTAAGACAATAGAAAGGATCAATTCTCCCTTAGTAATATTGCCTATACCTGATCTTCATAGACCTACCATCTCCTCTTCCATTGCAGGATCCAGCCCTGTTTATTGGCCATAGAAGCTAGGAAAAGTTCTCCAACTTTGTTGTTGTTAGTTGCGAAGTCGTGTCCGACCCATCACAACCCCATGGACAACATTCCTCCAGGCCTTCCTCTCCTCTATCATCTTCTGGAGTCCATTGAAGCTCACGCCGACTGCTTCAGGGACTCCATCCAGCCACCTCCTTCTCTGCCGTCCCCTTCTTCTATTGCCCTCGATCGTTCCCAGCATGAGACTCTTCTCCAGCGAGTCCTTCCTTCTCCTGAGGTGGCCAAAGTCTTTCAGTTTCATCTTCAAGATCTGGCCTTCTAAAGAGCAATCAGAGTTGATTTCCAGGACTGACTGGTTGGATGGCCTTGAAGTCCAAAGGACTCGCCCGAGTTTTCTCCAGCCCCTGAGTTCAAAGGCCTCCATTCTTTGGCGCTCAGCCTTCCTTATGATCCAACTTTCACAGCCATACATTGCAACTGGGAAAAACCATACTTAAAAACCTGCAATTATGCAATTATCTCCAACTTAAAAACCTGCAATTATGCAATTATCTCCAACTTAAAAAACTGCAATTATCAACATAAATTTAGCAGAAAAAGTTTGATTAGATATTGGCTAGCTCCTTGAGCAGGCCACCTGAGCTCAGAGGAAGCAGAGAGCCATTGAACCAAGCTACCTGAAGAGATGGTTGAACGTGATGTAAAGCAGTTCCTCCACACCTACAAGAAACATCTCTCTTCCCTAATTATATCTCGGAAAAAATTTAATTTAAATTTAAAGAAACACAACATGGCAAACATCTTTAAAAACCTGATTTGGGGACCTCAGCCTTATTTTTTTCCCCTAGCATCTCATTAGTTTCTCATTTGAACCTTGCCACTTCTGCCATCCAAAAACTCCTGTTTCGTTTCCCTCCCTCCCTCCACTGTAACTTAAAATAGAGCCCGGTTGGTTTTTGAGAAAGATTTTGAGCTCTTGGCATGCTTTTGAAATGACTTTTGGTCCCAATTAGTGCACACAACCTATGAAGACAGACACCTACCCACACAGTTACACCTCTGTGAAGGAAAAATGACTAAGAGAGACTTCAGGGCGATGCCTTGTCCAGCCAAATAAATCACACTGGTTAAAACTCCTTCTCTTTGGATGTGTTTCCAGATATAGATATGTGTGTGTGTGTGTGTGTGTGTGTGTGTGTGTGTATACATACATACATACATACATATATATATATATATATATATATATATATATATATATATTTTCATGGGTTTGTACCACACCACAAGCCAAGCAGACACCTGGGCACAAACAGATCCCCCCTGATACCTCCAGCTCAAACACACCCCAACCAGGCACCCAGATGAAACCTAGCTTCCTAACAAATGATAGCTGTCCATTTACTCGGAGCCAAGCCACACTAAAAGCCTCCAATACAGTAACACAATGTTGCCAGCCAATCAAGACAAAAAAAGCCACAAAACAGACAGACAGAAGATTTTAGAAACACCAATCAAGCAGAACACAGCAAACTCCAAGACCAATAAACACAGACCAAGACTCCCAACCAATCAGGAGGAAGAAAAACCATTCTGGCACAGCAGTAGGCTAGCCCCAAATTTAAAACTGAAACGGCTGTGAAAGTCTGACTCACAGACGAACACAATACAGAAGCCTGATGGTGGCAGATGAGATTCTGCCGAAATGTCGCTACAACTTTAAAAGCACAACTATAATGACATGGGAAAATACCCTAACAAAGCTGAATACCATACATGTAAGTACCCACGAAAACTTAAGAAGATATATATATATATATATATATATATATATATATATATATATATATATATATATATATATATATACACACACACACACACACACACACACACACACACACACACACACACACACACACATACACATACATACATACATACATACATACATACATACATACATACACACCGTGTTTCTCATATAATAAGGCCGGGTCTTATTTTTTTTTGAGCCCTGAAAAACGGCTAGGATGTCTTTTCGGGGTGAATTAATTTCTTTCTCCCCTCCACGCACTCTCACCTAGGTGTCCCGCTGGCGGCTATGCCTCGCCACCAGCCACTCCTAATGGCCAATCATGGTGGAGCGCAGAGGGCTCCCTTAGCCCCACCAAGCGCTGAAGACCCAGGTCAGCGGGCAGGGATGTCTACCGGCAGCGTTTCAGCCGTTTCCCAGGCCTCCGTAGCTTCCACGGTTCTCACTGGTGCTGGCGCCTCTCTCACCAGCGCCATCTCCAACAACAGCATCTGAGTCGCTCCCGCTTTTCCCCCGTCCCCGTATCAACAGGAAAAAAAAAAGATTTTGAGATACCTGGGAGTGCTGCGCGCTGCATTTTGGTTTAATCCCGATCGGCTGGGTGGGCGTGAGAAGAGCCGAGCGAGCGTCTCTGCTGCTGCTGCGCTTGGTGCTCCAGCCTCGGGCTCTGCAAGTTTGCGAAAGTCCCGGTGCGCAGCCCGTTCCTGCAATCCAAGCGCCCAGGCCGAGCTGCAGCTGTCCCTCTCTCTCCAGTGACGTCTCCAACAACAGCGGCAGCAGCGGCGGGAATCGTGGAAGTTACGGAGGCAGCTCCCCCACCCGACAAGAGGCTGAAACGCTTCCACGGTTCCCACCGCTGCTGCTGCTGTTGTTGGAGATGGCGCTGGCGAGAGAGGCACCAGCACCGGTGGGAACCGTGGAAGCTACGTAGGCCTGAGAAGCGGCTGAAATGCTGCCGGACATCCACGCCGATGCCGCCCGCCTGCTGACCCGGGTTCTGCAGCAAAGGCGCTTGGTGGGGGTAAGGGAGCCCTCCATGCTCCACCATGATTGGCTGTTAGGAGCGGCTGATGGTGAGGCGTAGCTGCCCGCGGGTGACTCCTAATGGCAAGTTCCCCCCCGCCTCCCCCCCCCCTGCAATTTCGCATGTTTTAAACTAGGCCTAAATTTGGGGGGAGGGGCTTAATTTCATTTTATGCCTAGAAAACATGCTGGGTCTTCCTATTGGGGGGCGGGCGTATTGTTGGAGAAACACAGTATACACATATACACAATGCAAGGTGCTACACATAAGAGATAGCCCTTGACTTATGACCAAAATTGAGCTCAAAATTTCTGTTGCTAAGCAAGTTTTGCCCCATGTTATGGATGGAATGGAATGGAAGAAGGAAGAGTAGAACAAAACAGGACCTTGGAGGTCTTCTAGTCCAGCCCCCTGCTCAAGCAGGAGAACCTATACAATCTCAGACAGGGTGCTGTTCGGTCTCTTCTTAAAAACCTCCAGTGATGGAGCACCCGCAACTTTTAGTGGCAAGCTGTTCCACTGGTTAATAGTCCTAGAAGATTCTCCTCAATTCCAAGTTGCTTCTCTCCTTGATTAGTTTCCATCCATTGTTTCTTGTCCTGCCCTCAGATGCTTTGGGAAATAATTTCACCCCCTCTTCTTTGGGGCAGCCCCTCAAATACTGGAATATTGCTATCATGTCACCCCTAATTCTTCTTTTCTGTAGACTAGCCAGACCCCAACTCCTGCCTCCATTCTACGTAGGTTTTAGTCTCCAGGCCTTTGATCGTCTTAGTTGCTCTTCTCCGAACTTTTTCCGAAGTCGCAACATCTTTTTTTTGTGGTATGGCAGGGCTGTCAAACTCCCGGCTTGCAGGCTGGATGCATCACATGCCGGCCACATCTGGTTTAGCAAAGGGGAAAAAAATCCCGATACCGCCATGATGACATGAGTTTGACACCCCTGTAGTATGGTGACCAAAATTGGGTTGCAGTATTCCAGCTGTGTCCTAACTACGGTATTTTTTTTTTATAAAGCAGTAAAACTTGGACAGGCTTGTACAAATCGAGAGCAGGGCGGTAGGATTTGTCTCCGCTGAAAGCAGGGTGGAGGTTTTGGCTTCTTGTTTCATCAAATGCTTTAGGGCTATAGTCATTATAAAACGTGTCGAAGATGAATTACAGGGGGCCTGGGGTGAGCCGGGGGAAGGTTGGGGACACATTTTGTGCTAGGCTGCCGTCCATAAATCATCCGGCATGACAGTGCCAATACGAAGCTGAAGGCCACTTCTCTTCGGTGGGGGCCAAACGTGATTGTTATTCCTCGGCAGAAAAAGAGCAACTCAGGAGACTGTAAAAGAGACAGGTTAGAACTGTCAACCTGCTCACCTTCGTAGCTAAGGTGGGCCACCTCGAAATGGATGTTTGCCTCTCCCTTCAGTGATATCCAGGGAGGTTTTCTTTAAGAACTTTCCCTTTGTTGGTTGAGGTATGTGGTGTCCCCGCAGCGGGGATTACATGTCTGCCCTGCCCTCCAAAATTAGGGTTTGCTCCCCCAAAACATGCCCCCAATCAAGGAACTACCAACCAGTAGTGGTATTCTAATTTTTTTTTTACTATCAGTTCTGTGGGCGTGGCTTGGTGGGCGTGGCTTGGTGGGAGCGGCAGGGGAAGGATATACTGTAAAATCCCCATTCCCTCCCCACCCCACTAACCTGCTTTCCAGCTCCGTTCTCCTGTGCAGGGCAACCAAAGAAGACCCAGATGATAAGCTGTGGACATGGCTTGATGGGCGTGCTGTTCTATGGGTGCGTCTTGGTGGGTGTGGCGTCGCTTGGTGGGTGTGACTTGGTGGGAGTGGCAAGGGAAGGACATACTGCAAAATCCCCCTTCCCTCCCCACCCCACTAACCTGCTTTCCAGCTCCGTTCTCCTGTGCAGGGCAACCAAAGAAGAACCCGATGATAAGCTGTGGACATGGCTTGATGGGCGTGGTGTTCTGTGGGTGTGTCTTGGTGTCTTGGTGGGTGTGGCATGGCTTGGTGGGAGTGGCTTGGTGGGAGTGGCAGGGGAAGGACATACTGCAAAATCCCCTTCCTCCCCACCCCACTAACCTGCTTTCCAGCTCCGTTCTCCTGGGCAGGGCAACCAAAGGAGACCCAGATGATAAGCTGTGGACATGGCTTGATGGGTGTGGTGTTCTGTGGGCGTGGCTTGGTGGGAGTGGCAAGGGAAGGACATACTGCAAAATCCCCCTTCCCTCCCCACCCCACTAACCTGCTTTCCAGCTCCGTTCTCCTGTGCAGGGCAACCAAAAAAGACCCAGATGATAAGCTGTGGACATGGCTTGATGGGCGTGGTGTTCTGTGGGTGTGTCTTGGTGTCTTGGTGGGTGTGGCATGGCTTGGTGGGCGTGGCTTGGTGGGAGTGGCAGGGGAAGGACATACTGCAAAATCCCCATTCCCTCCCCACCCCACCAACCTGCTTTCCAGCTCCGTTCTCCTGTGCAGGGCAACCAAAGGAGACCCAGCCGATCAGCTGGGACTCAATGGGAGGCAGAGAATAGATGGGGTTGGCGGGGCCAGTCAGAGGTGGGATTGGCCGGTTCTCCGGACTACTCAAAATTTCCACTACCGGTTCTCCAGAACTGGTCAGAACCGGCTGAATACCACTTCCGCTACCAACTCAGTAAAGAACAGCCTAAGGACCATTCCCACCAACACTGACAAGACAATTGTTAGTATATAAAAAGAAAACAAACTTCACTCTCTTCTAGCTCAGATGACGTTACATAGATGGGTCATGAAACATTGCAAAAGAAACAACCAAGTTCAGATAGCATTATGGTCCCCACAGTCATCCTCTTCCTCCTCCTCCTCTCCACAAACCCCATTCTCTTCTAGTACTGATAATGTTACCTAGTTAGGTCATGAAATATTTGCAAGAAAGCTCAACCAATTTCAGAGACCACCCAGTACCTCACGGTTCTCTTTCTCCTTCCATTCCTCCTCCTCCTGCATTATGCATATTCCCCTCCCTTATAGGACTGATGATGTTCCCTAGTTGGGTCATGAAATGTCTGCAAAAAACCCCAACCAAGCTCAGAGACCACCAAGGACTCTGCAGTTAAACCCTGAGCTGCAGAAATGCTCTTCTTTATCAAGAAGTCCTTCCATTTCCAAGCAAAGTGTAGCAACATGACCTCAAAACCCCTAGGAAAAAAAAAGAGACAGCACTATCAACTTTAGATTTGTGGGAATTCGACAATGTATTTAAAGGTAGTATCCAAAAACCAGAGTCTACTTTTCAATCTCTGATTATATGATCTCCCTCAGGTCACAGAGAGCTAACAAGTGCAAGAAAACCAAGAGACCAAAATGGAAAGAAATCGAGAAAGGTTTAGTTGAGATGGGTGTTAAGCTATAATTTATTGGAAGTAATTCAGGGATACGTCGATATCAATATTTCCATGCAGGACCCAGCTGGGATTCTGAACATTTGCCCCTGTCATAAACATCTAATCAGAGAGGGAGGAAAGGAAAGCTGCATTGAACTCATGGTGTATTGTAAATCAGTGCTGAAATTATAGTGATTACTGCAGTTCACGGTGGTTCTGTGTACACTCGAAGAGCGTTGGTTCAGGCACTTCAACACTACTGTAGGTAACTCAGTAATCAGATGTTACTTGCCATAATATTTTCTTTTTAATGTCATACTTGTTTTTTCTTTCTCCTTTCCATACTATGGAAAGGCATTGAAAGTCTCTTGATTTTATAAAGACTTCTATTGTCTTAATAGAAAGGTGCTTTTTCAAGAAGCAACTGGACTTTCTTTTTGCTTGAAGACTTTCTGCTTCTCATCCAAGAAGCTTCTTCGGTTCTGACCGAATGGTGGAGGATGGAAGGATCTCATGTCAACTCATAAAACATTTTCTATGCCCATTTTTATAGTTGCCAACAGACAGGTATATTCCTTGCGGTCATCTGGTCATTAGCACTCTTTCTGAGAGTTGTTGAGGCCACTGGGAGGTTTATCTGTGGCCTCAGGGTCACCTGAATAATGCAAATGAATAATTCTTGGAATTGTTGAAATGACTGTGTTGTAAGCAGGAGGTAGGTGGTGTCATATCCTTTCCCCCTCGGTTGAGAGAGGGCTGTTCAATCTTAAGGTAGATGGCCTCTTGCACTCCTTTTTCAGAGTGCCAATGACCAGATGACTCCAAGGAATATAAATCCTTCCATTCTTCACCATTCGGTCAGAACTGAAGAAGCTTCTTGGATGTGAAGCGAAACATCTTCAAGGAAAAATAACGTCCAGTTGCCTTTTGAAAAAGTACTTTGGAGGCAACCATGACCTGGATGACTGAGAAATCTCCCATAGACACTTTTATGGAGTGTCCGGAGCAAAGATGGGGTGAGAAGATGGGGAGAACTACTAGACTGCCCCACCTCAAGGGAGGAAGCCAGGAAATGAAGAGAGAAAGGGAGAGGAAGGGGGAGGGAAGGAGAATGAATAAGAAGGGGAGAGAGAGAGAGAGAGCAAGAGGGGAGAGAGATTGAGAGAGGGGGGGAGGGAGGGGAGGGAGAGAAAGAGATGGAGAGACAAGGAGAGAGAGGGAGGGAGAGAAAGAGGAGGAAGGGAGAGGGAGAGAGACAGAGACAGAGAGAGGGAGAGAGACAGAGAAAGAGAGACTTCAGCAAGGTGCATAGACATCAGTGCTTGGAATTTCTTGGAGACACTTGGCCATGCAGATTGAATTTTGGAGAACTGGAACCCAACATTTTCTACCCAACCAGAAAGGAATGGGATGGGCTTCTCCTGCACAGAAGGATGCAGGTAACAAGGGGTTAAATCAATTGCTCCTGTTTTCCTGTAGACGGTCTTAAAATTACTCCCTTTTCTGGTAGGCTGTCTTAAAAATTACTTCTCTTCGTGAACAAGTCTTTAACGATGGAACAAGCCATTTGTCTTTCAACCTTTGACTTTCTATCAATATAACAACACCCCTTGTACAAGTGGCTTTTTACCAGACATCCTTGGCTGCTGGAAGTGACCCCCTCCTCACCCACCCCTCCCCCTCCCAAAAATCAATAGGGCTTTGTGAATGAGAACATCTTTATCTTTTTCTCTCCTGGATGGGATAGACTGGTTTTTATCCAAGCGGGCACTGTGGATGCCTTTTTGCCCGTAGGTTTCTCCTGTGAATGGATACGTTCTGCTTGAATCAGGTCAAGAATTGGGGGGGGGGGCAAAATTTGTGGCTGACATGAGAAACTGTGGGTGGGTTTCGAGGGCAGTTGGATACTTCATGTTTAGCGAGGAGGGGGGAGTTGGTGTTCTTCCTATTTCTTTGACCAGTAAAAAGTTCACATAACAAAGGATAAGGTGGTAGGGTTATTAGGAATGGCTCCAGATAAGAAGTTGCAGACCATATGTAGGAAGTAATGTGTCCACTCCCAGTTTTTTTTTTAATGTCAAATACATTGTGACCTGGTTCCTTGGTGCTCTCTGGGGCTTGGATGTTTTCTTGCAGACGTTCTTTGATGCAACATCATCAGTGCTAGAAAGGAGAAAGGGAGGGAGGAGGAGGAGGGAGAGGAGAGGAGGAGGAAGAGGAGGAGGAGGAGGAGGAGGAGGAGAGAGCGTGGTCCATGGTGCTCTCTCAACTTGGTTTGTCTTCTTGCAGACATTTCATTACCTGACTAGGTAATATAATCAGTGCTAGAAGGGAGTGGGGTTTGGGATGAAAGGAGGAGGAAGAAGAAGAGGAGGAGAAGGAGAAGAAGGACCGTGTGGTCCATGGTGCTCTCTCAACTTGGTTTGTCTTCTTGCAGACATTTCATTACCTGACTACGTAATAGAATCAGTGCTAGGGGAGAAGCCCGCCTTCTCATTAGCACTGAAAATGTTACCTCGTCAGGTAATGAAACGTCTCCAAGAAGACAGCCAAGCTTAGAGAGCACCAGGGACACCACCGTTCATGCCTGAGCTGCAAATATCCTCCTCTCTTGGCACACTCTTACTTCTTTTTCAAGAACTGAACCTATAGCCCTGGAGCTTCATCACTCTGAATCTGCTCGCTTTGAACTTAATCATTGTGCAAAAAGCCTTGGAAAAGTGGAGTGGATGAAAGCCCAGCACCTTGCAAAGCAGCTACGTCACCTCGGGAAAAGAAGTGGCTGTGTTAACAGCTCTGAAGAGAAATCCTTGTTCGGTTTTACAGGTTAACCCTTAAGACGGCGGCTTTATTCGAAACTTCTCTCCTTACAGCAGCTGTATGCAGAAACCAAGAGCAAGAGAGAAAGGCTATTATTGTCAGCTTCCTAATCTCTTCTGTCTAAAAGGGACACATGCCAAGGTCATCAGGATTGAAATTATCTAAATGGAATCTGCCAGGGTCACACGCTGATAAGGAGCAGGCAAGCTTTATCTTCAAGGTGAAGACTCAACTTTTTATGCACTGTAGCTAGATGACATGGCAATTATGTCTTCCTCCAAACTCATTTGCAGCGAAACTGTGGAAGGCTAGCTACGTACCTTGGGTTAACCATGACCTCAATCTTCTTGGAGATTACCGAGATTACCCACACCCCAAAAAAACATTTCCAAAACCACATTGGAGGTTTTGAAGTCAGCAGCTACTCTGTGAGATCAAACTGTTCGTAAAATAGCTGGGAAGAAAGTGATTTCTTAACCTCTGAACAGACTGTTGTCTTATATTAATTACAGGATTGTTTTCAAAGCCAATTAAGTCTATTTCTTACCCCTGGGGAGGAGGAAACACTAACAATTCTGTAATACACAAGGAGTTGGGCAATTAAGCTGTCTAATGCACCTTGGCTTGAGCAGGGAAGGAGCCAGCATCGTTGAGATCAGTGGGTTTCCTTTTGAGTAGGCACACGTTTAGAAAGAGTGTCATAAATTATGGAAAGGGACCTTGAGATCCTGCCAGTGATAAATGGTGCATCCTTAATGATTGGGGTCTTTCGGTTTTGACCTTGGCAGAGGAGGAACATGCTACGAACCAACTGTACCATTTGGGAATTTATAGAGGATATAACTCTGTGCATCTTTTAAGTGTTGCATGTCCAACTTCAGGATCTGTTTACAGTGAACCTTAGGTGAACCATCTGAATAAAAACAAACAAACCCACCAACATTTATTCAAGGCACAACAGCCAAAGGTAGACGGAGTAAGGGGGATGGATGTTTGCCAAATTAAAACTATTTAAATCTTGATTTTGGGAAAGAATACAGAATAACAGAATTGGAAGGGACCTTGGAGGTCTTCTAGTCCAGCTCAATGCTGAAGAAAGAGATGTCAGAGTATATTCATGAACTGGAATAGAGCTTGGTAACAAGGTCAGCCAATGAATAGGCATAGCAACTAAATCAGCCAATGAGGACTGTTTGGAAACTGAAACTAGAAGTAGCCTAGGCGTGGCTCTGTGTTAAGCTCTGCAAATCTGCAGCTATGTTGAGCTCCGAGTCTGTCTGTTGAAGATGAAACTGCTTCTCTCCTCTTGCTTGCCTGCTGATCTATTGAGGATGAAACTAACTTGCTTGCTTGCTGAAGACTGGAGCTCTGCTCTGTTTCTGTTTGATTTTGCTCCATGCTGGAGAAATCTACAACTGGTTTGTAAAATCTACTTATTATGTTTATAAAGATGTTAAATGAAGCATCAGCCATCTGTGTTTATTTTTCTGGCGCTGAATTATCGCTGCAAAACTCTTAATAAGAGACCCTATATCATTCCAGACAAATGGCTGTCCAGTCTCTTCTTGGAAACGTGGATACTTCCAGTGTTGGAGCACCCGCAGCTTCTGAAGGCAAGTCGTTCCACTGGTTTATGGTTCTAACTGTGAGGAAATTTCTCCTTAGTTCTAGATTGCTTCTCTCCATTAGTTTCCATCCGTTGCTTCTTGTCCTGCCTTCAGGTGCTTTGGGGAATAGCTTGACTCCCTCTTCTTTGGGGCAGTCCCTCAAATATTGGAACCCTGCTATCGGATCACCCACTAGTCCTTCTGTTCCTTAGACCAGACACACCCAGCTTCTAAAAACGTTTGTATTGAACTCATTGGGTTTAACACAAAAAGATTGGAACACACTTGCATAGAACATCTAACTCCATCCTGTAGTTAGCTATCAAGACCAGCAACTTGACAACACCTTTCCATTTCCAAAATAAATCTGCAATCTTGCTACTAGCTAGACCTTTCCAAATCAATTCCATTAAATTTTCTTTTGGCTTTTATTTAGCAATCATTATCAGCTGAGCTCCAATGCCCCAAAATAAACCTAGCAGTCTCCATGGAGCTGTTTTGTTGTATTTTTAACTATCCTCAGTTGAAAAAAAAAAATGCTGGAAAGCTCTCTTCCCCCCCTCCCCCCCCAAAGGAATTTGTGCAGGCATTGGGAGAAGTAGAGAATGGGGATTTGCCTTCGTCAAATCCCAAAGATTTGTTATTTTGATCTTGTTACTAGTGAAGAAATATTCCAAAAGAATTTCTCCTGCAAACCACATGACATTGTCACATGCAGAAGACTCCAACAAATTTACTGCAAAATCCCTATTCCCTTCCCACCCCACTAACCTGCTTTCCAGCTCCGGTTTCCTGTGCAGGGCAACCAAAGGAGACCCAGCCGATCAGCTGGGACTCAATGGGAGGCAGAGAAGAGATGGGGGTGGGGCCAGTCAGAGGTGGGATTTACGGGTTCCCTGAACTGCTCAAAATTTCCACTATCAGTTCTCCAGAACTGGTCAGAACTGGCTGAATACCACCTCTGGATACGTAGCACAGAAGAATCTAATAATAAAATGTTCACTTAGGGACTGATTAAAGCTCGATTCCTTTACACTTTCTAACTCCCACAGCACTGTCTTAATGTTAAAGATATTTACATATGTAATAGGGCTGTATTGCTATTATCCTTCTCGTTTTCTCATCTTTCCTACTAGCTTCCCCTATTGGTATCTTATGATCTATCATGTGGTTTGGATCATATGATTATGATTGCATCTTATGATTTATGAGCTGTGACTTATCACTTTGCTGTTTGTACAGTATATACACTGAGAGTGTCTGCAACGGAGACAAATTCCTTGTGTGTCCAATCACACTTGGCCAGTAAAGAATTCTGTTCTGTTCTGTTCTCTTCCATTCCATTCCATTCCATTCTCCTGTTCTATTCTATTCTATTCTATTCTATTCTATTCTATTCTATTCTATTCTATTCTATTCTTATTCTATTCCCAATTCTATTCCCTACCCTACTCTACTCTACTCTACATTCTTCTACTTCTTCAAATAGGAACCAGTTTTTTTAAAATTTTTAAAAAAAAACCACTTTAATATTCCAGACCAAATTTCATAGGGAATATGCTGACATTTGATTGATCACACCTTCATGTCCCGGACATGAAAGCAAACAAATCAATGTATGCATCTGAAATACATATGTTCTTAAAACACCTCTCTCTTGCTGACATTGTTTTGTTAAGTTGTGTGCCTGTTCCTTTTGCTTTAGACTGTGAGAAGCAACTGCAGAGTATTTCATAGAAATACCAGAGCCCAGGAGAGCCCTGAGAAAGCGGTGTCTCTTCCAAGATGGTGCTCTTGAATTATTCTAAGCATTAAGTCACCATCTTCTTCTTCTTCTTCTCATCCATAGCTGCCTTGCTCCAAGCCCCTCTCTGAGACTTCTCCCTTCTCTTCCCTTTTATATGTGAACCTAAAAGTGGGAGACTTCCAAATGCAAATACATTTTCACACTCATATTATTAGCTGGGCGGTGCCTAAACCTAAATATACTGTTCAAAGGCTATTTTGCTTAAGGAATGAGCAGAAAGCAAGAGTAATTAGTAGCTCCCCACTCTGCAAACATCATTATTAAAAATAGTCTTATTTTTTTCCCAAATGATGGAAGGGAAGGGAAGGGAAGAAAAGAGTTGGAAGGGACCCCCCCTGCTTAGGCAGGAAACCCTATACTATTTCAGACAAATGGTTACCCAATCTCTTTTTAAAAACCTCCAGTGTTGGAGCATTTACAACTTCTGGAGGCAATTTGTTCCACTGGTTAATTGTTCTGACTGTCAGGAAATTTCTCCTTAGTTCTAAGTTGCTTCTCTCCTTGATTAGTTTCCATCCATTGCTTTAGAGAATAGCTTGACTCTCTCTTCTTAGTGGCAGCCCCTGAGACATTGGAAGACTGCTAGTCCTTCTCTTCACTAGACTAGCCATGCCCACTTCCAGCAACCATTCTTTATATGTTTTAGTCTCCAGTCCCCTCATCATCTTGGTTGCTCTTCTCTGCACTCTTTCTAGAGTCTCAACATCTTTTTTACATCATGGCAACCAAAACTGGATGCAGTGTTTCCAAGTGTGGCCTTTCCAAGGCATGATAAAGTGGTATTAACACTTCACGTGATCTTGATTCTATCCCTCTGTTTATGCAGCCTAAAATTGTGCTGGGTTTTTTGGCAGCTGCAGCACACGACTGGCTCATATTTAAATGATTGTCCACTAGGACTCCAAGATCCCTCTCACAGTTACTACTGTTGAGCAAGGTACCACATATACATGATGTGAAGGTTTTGAATTGTATCTGCATCTGTTGTGCCTTATTATTATTATTATTATTATTATTATTATTATTATTATTATTATTATTATTATTATTATCTTGTTTTGTTTTCAATCATAGACGCATAATTTCTTAGGGGAAAAAACACCAAAAAGTGTCACTTTTCCCTTGATAAATACACAAGATTAAAGCTTTATAAAGGTACCAACCAGCTTAGCCATTACTCAAGACTTAAATGTCACTTTATCACACTACATTCTTAGTGGCTCTTAAATCCGATCGCAGTTGGTATTGTCTCCATGCCCGCCTGGAGCCAAAGATATTATTTGTATGAAATCTTGATTGATTTAATTGATTTAACAGGTGTGACCCTTTTTTCTTTTCAACAAAACAGCATGTTGCCTCTTTCAAATGCTGTAGCTACACAATACTTCCTTTAAATAGCTCCTCGGATGGAGAACTTGCTTTCTGAGATCTTCTCTAGGGATTTAATCCAAGCCACAATGATTACACACCGCCAAGGAGATGGCTGTTAAAGCTGAGCTTGAGAATCTCACGACCCAGATTTCACAGAAATTGTCTACCAGGGTTTTTGGCCTTCCTGTTTCTTTCGAAGTTCTGTTTTGGCAGTTGCAATCAATAATCCACTCAACAGACAACTTAACTGCTCTCTTATATACAGAATTTACAGAGTAACAGAGTTGGGGGAACTTTGGAAGTTTTCTAGTCCAGTCCTTTGCTCAACCTTATACCATTCCAGGCAAGGGGCTGTCCAGTTTCTTCTTGAAAACCTCCAGTGATGGAACACTCACAACTTCTGATGGCTAACTGTTAACTGTTCTTACTGTTGTGAAATTTCTCTTTAGTTCTAGGTTGCTTCTCTCCTTGATTAGTTTTCATCGGTTGCTTCTTGTCTTGATTTCTGGTGCTTTGGAAAATAGGTTCACCCCGTCATCTTTGTGGCAGCCCCTCAAATACTGGAACACTGCTATTGTGTCTCCCCTAGTCCTTCTCTTCACTAGAGTAGACATACCCACTTCCTACAACCATTCTTCATGTGTTTTAGCCTCCAGGCCCCTAATCATCTTCATTGCTCTTTTCTGCATTCTTTCCAGAGATTCTACATCTTTTTTTATAATAGGGTCATCGAATTGTTTGAGAGTCACATCTTCAAACTTACCCAGTTTTTCCAATGAAGCCAAAGCTTAACAGATTAACAGAGTTGAAAGGGACCTTGTAGGTCATCTGCCCAAGCAGGAGACCCTACACCATTTCTGACAGATAGCAGTCTAGTCTCTTCTTGAAAGATTCCAGTGATGAATCTTCCACAACTTCCGAAGGCAACTTCTGTTCCATTCGTTGATTGTTCTCACTGTCAGGAAATCTCTCCTTATTTCCAGGTTGAATCTCTCTTTGATTCGTTTCCATCCATTATCCCTTGTCCTTCAGGTGCTTTGGAAAATAGATTGACCCCCTCCTCTTGGTGGCAGCTCCTCAAATATTGGAAGACTGCTCTCATGTCTCCCCTGGTCCTTCTTTGTGAATTTTGTTGTATGTATACTGTGTATATACATACAATGACAATAAAGAATTCAATTCTCTTCCTAGACTAGCCAGGCCCAGGCCTTGCAACCGTTCATCATAGGTTTTAGCCTCCAGTCCCCTCATCATCCTGGTTGCTCTTCTCTGCATTCTTTCTAGAGTCTCAACACCATTTTTCATAGTGTGGTGACCAAAACTGGATGCAGTACTCTAGGTGTGGTCTTACTAAGGCTTTATAGAGTGGAATTAGTACCTTCCTTGATCTTGATTGTATCCCTCTGTTAATGCAACTTAGGATAGCATTGGCTTTTTTTCACTGCCGTTGCACACTAACCCTAACCCTAACCCCATTCATTAAGGATGTACCTTTTAAGCTTCCATCACCTGCAGGATCTCCACATTTCTTTCCATAATTTATGAAGGGGTTGGAGTAAACTCAGTTATTTTGTTATTCTAAAGCTGCAAGTTTTGTTTCTTTACCTCTTCTTGCATTCCAAGCTGCCAAATCCTGAAGAAGGGAAAAGAAGCTTTGTTGACCTATTTTCAGGGCTCAGGCCATACCTGAATTACAAACTAACATGAACTCAGAGCAGATGCTCAACCACATAAAAACTCCCTTAGCGTTCGCTTTTCAAACCCTGCTGAATCTGTGGTGGAATGTAGTCTGGATTCCCAGGAGGGAGGGGGGCTGCATTCCAGAGGACCAAGAGACTGCAAAGTTTAGGTAGTTTGGTTGGAAGGAGGAGAGTCAAGAAGGCTCCTCCCTAGTGGTTCACAGAATCTATCTTTAGCGATGCAAGTAGTTGCTTTAGTCTGGCAAGATTCTGTCTATAGGTCAGGAGCAATAAAAGAAATTGCTCAGAAATAATTCTGCATATCTTTCTTGGTTCTTGGGGCCTGACAATTTTTATTTCACCTGTTCAAGTGTGTTACACAAATACCATCATCCTGTTCCCGATGCACCATCCTTTTACTTGCAATGCAGGCAGAATGTGTGTGATAAATGTCAGTGTAAGGAACAGTGTGAAAAGCAGATGAAAGAGGATACTGTGAGCTGTGTAGAATGCACAAATACCAAAAGTCTTGCTCGGATGAAGGAAGCGATAGTAGGAAATGTTTCAGGAATAAAATCTATTGCTGAGACCAATGTGTTAATTCATCTCTGGGTTACTTATACAGTAATTAACATGCCTAAGGGAAACACTTGTCAGAAATATCTTCTCTCTGAATCCTGCTGTGTCTCAGGTTTCAGAAGTCTTCCCTAGTCTATCATTCTCTCTTTAAAAAAAAAAAAAAAAAAGCTTTATTAAATGTTAAACAAAAAGAGAAAAACTAACGGGACCTATTAATCAAGAAAAAGAATAGAAGACAAGAAAGAGCAAAGAGAGAGAGGACAAAAATGCAACCGAAGAATGAAAGAAACAGAAATACAAAAAAAGGATAGCTTCCAACTTCTTTTACAACAGATAGTAATGAAACTTGCATTCAATTCTTACTGTATGGTTACAACACCACATCCATTTTTAATAATCTATTAATATTACTAGTCAGTTCATTACATACATCATAATTTCATTTTTTTCTTCCTGTTCCATAAAAAAGTCCACAAGAGGCTTCCAACTAGCATTAATAAAGTTAAACTTAATGAAGTTAAAATTGATGGGGTTTTTCCCCTCTAAGCAAGGCTATCAATTTCCCTATCTCAGTCGATTCCATCAACTTTACCAACTATTCTGCCATTGTAGATATTATCGAGTGTTTCCACCATTGGGTAGTCTGTCATTCCTCAGTTGGGCCAGAGGATGCACGTCCAGGTTGAAATAGTATCTACAACAAACTGGGTTACCAAGAGGCTACAAAATATTTTCAGGGACAGCACTCTTAATTTCTCTCAAGGTGAAGAGATTCTGTTTCAAATTCTAGGCTACAATGCATTTAGTATTTTCTGACTACCACTAGGTGTCAACAGTATGCTATCAGCCTACCATTCTGAATTATCATATTGCATGATGATAGCTTGAAGAGTGCGCCAACTTCACTCGTTCTCAGGGATAAGGGAGGTTGAACCCATATGAGTCCATGGGATTTTGGTTTGTGGGATGAGAAACCAGCAGTGAGGAAAAGCTAGAAATTTTAGACTGTATTTAAATTTTAGACTTGGTGCTATCTGAACCTGGTTGTTTTCTTGCAGATGTTTCATGAACCTACTAGGGAACATCATCAGTGCTAGAAGGGAGTTGGATTTGTGGACAGGAGGACTGTGGGGTCCTTGGTGCTCTCTGAGCTTGTTTGTTTCCTTGCAGACATTTTATGGTCCAAGTAGGGAACATCATCAAGTGCTAGAAGGGAGTGGGATTTGTGGAATGGAGGAAAAGAAGAAAGAGGTGGAAGAGGACTGTGGGCTCCTTGGTGCTCTCTGAGTTTGATTGATTTCTTGCAGAAATTTCTTGACCCAACTAGGTAACATCGTCAGGAAAGAACAAGGGTTGCTCTCACTACTATATACTAGTAGTGGTTGACCCTGTCACTGTTGGTGAGAGTGTTCTTGGTGGTTCCTTGATTAGGTTGTTGACTGTTATTGTTTGTCTGGTAGTTTTTTGACTGGAGAATTTTTTCTGCTTCTTGACTGTTGGTCTAATATTAATCTTCTTAATCTCTGCCCATCTGGGTGTTGATTGCTGGTGAAGAGATGTTTAGGTCATTTTGTTTCCTCTTGGGCTCGATTGTCTCTTTTGAATGGTATGTAGATGTTCTTTACCTCTATGTGCCTGTCGAAAGAAAAACACATCTGGTTCAGTTCCAAGCTGGGGAAAAGGTGCTGGAAATAAAATGGAGTCTGGAGGTGATTGGAGAGAAGCTCCATTTATTGATGAACAGAACTACCAAGGTTTGTGGTTCTGGTGCAGCTGACAAAATAGAGCGTAGAGCAGGGGTGTCCAACCTTGGCAACTTTAAGACTTGTGGACTTCAACTCCCAGAATTCCTCAGCCAGCTTTGCTGGCTGAGGAATTCTGGAAGTTGAAGTCCACAAGTCTTAAAGTTGCCAAGGTTGGACACCCCTGGCGTAGAGTGTGTGGGTTTTTATACCTTCTGGGGATCATGAAGGGGTCATGTAGGGGTCATAGCTGGCTCTATAGGCAAAAGAGGAAATGCAAATCCTGGGTGTTTCTCTTGAGCTAATTTTGTCAACCTTTTCTTTGTTGCTTATCTGAGTTTCTGTCTTGACCCAGTCTTTCTGAAAGGATAACCAAGTCTGCATTTCTAAAAGCTGGCCTCCTCAGTTTCTGCTTGGGGCAAGCAAACTGGGGTTGGTTTCTGCCTCCCTTAAGATTTTTTTCATTTCTCTTTTAGGGGAAATAGGATATTCTGCCTTTTTTAATATTTCCCAAAATATTTCTTCCCACATTCCTATTGAGTAACCCATTTCAAACCCTCCTTACTTCCAGGGAATATCATTAAGAGTATTATTACTCTTAAATATCTTCATCAAGTGTTTCCAGAATGGGACTGACCATAGGGAAGGAATTTGGCCAATGGACAGTTAGGTTTATCATCCTCAAGACACCAAGTCTGCTTTTATATGTTCATCAACCAGGTGGACCTTACATCACCATCAGTGGTGGGATTCAAAAAATGTTACTGCTGGTTTTGTAGGCGTGGCTTGGGCATGGCGTGGCTTGGTGGGTGTGGCTTGGATTGGTGGGCATGGCAGGGGAATGATACTGCAAAATACCTCCCCAGCCCACTAACCTGCTTTCCAGCTCCATTCTCCTGTGTAGGGCAACCAAAGAAGACCCAGCCGATCAGCTGGACTCAGGAGGCAGAGAATAGATGGGGTTGGCAGGACCAGTCAGAGGGGGTATTTGCTGGTTCTCCAGAACTACTCAAAATTTCTGCTACCAGTTCTCCAGAACTGGTCAGAACCTGCTGAATACCACCTCTGGTCACCGTGTTCTAAGATGCTTTCCTAATTTGGCCCTCTCGCCTTTCCCCACAGACTCCTCTGATTATGCCAGGGGCTAGAAAAGACTTCTTGGAGACTGGAGGTGGTACGTGGGCCATGAGTTTTCCATCTCTGCCATAAGGTATGATTTAAACATTATAACATTTGGGTTCACACACTTGGCAAAGTCTAGCCAAGCAAATTATAATACTGTTTAAAGGTCATGTGTAAATCCAGTCTCTAATGTGAGAAGAAAGTGAAGAGCAGCATCTTCTATTCCAAAGATGCCTTGTTCAGCATTAACGTGGTTCGTGAGGATTGGACACGTGCCCAAAGAGTGAGAGATAAATGGAACAAGTTCCTATTAATATCTCCTAGCCACTGACATTATTTTCCATAAGTACTAAGAAAAATGGTTTACACATCCCACTCTCAAAAATGGGGTGGTTCTTTTCTTGTGCTTTCAGCTCTCCGTAATTCTGCCCATCAGGGAAATCCACAGATTTTTCTAAAATGGAGAACACCCAAATGAATGCACTCTTTTGTGGTTTCATGGGCAGAGCTCACAAGACAGTTAGCAATCTTTCCCTTAAACCTGGTTTAGCAAAACCTAACAGTTTGTATTCAGAAAATATGCTACCCAAACAAAGAAGCCACAGTGGTCTTGTCCTTCCAGAGTAACTCTGATCCTTGTAAGGTTTGCTCCATACACCACATACAAACTACTTACATATAAGATTCTCACATATAAATATGTAAATATTTAATATTTAAATAAATTTAATATTTAAATATGACAAATATTTTACACAGTTGTTTGCCCACTAGACAAGCACAAAAGATGGAAAGCATCTTTTATAAGAGCAGATTTTTTTAAAACAAAGGAAGGAATATCGAGCTTGACTTGCTCCATAAAACTTTTTGAGTTCTAGGAGGCATATAAAATGTGTGCCTGGCTTCAAAGATGACTGGTTTTATTTTATTTTATTTTATTTATTTATTTCTTGTGGTGGATGCTATTCATAATCTCTTTGGCTTTTACCTGTAAGTGTATACAGTCACCAGGGGTAGAGCTACAGCTATGAGGAAAAAAAGGATTGCCTGCTGTGAAGCCAAAGTTTTAAAAAAATCAATACATGTGCTCTTGGCATCAGTTATAACAGGTGTGTGATGACCCCGAGCATGGCACAGAGGCAACACAGGGAGATGCAGTTCAAATCACCCCTTTATTGCTCCAAATTGCCCCCAAATGCTCCCACATTTCTGGAAAGTCCCAGAGCAAAGTGATGACACCCAAATATACCTACACAAAGAGAGAGAGAGAAAGAGAGGCGCGCACACCTCCAGCAGCCTTTGGCTGCAAATAGTCCAGCCCAACGCTGTGAGCACCATGGCTGCAAAGCAAGAAATCCAGCAGGGCAAGTCAAGGAATCCAGAAATCCAGAAAGAATGCAAGGGATCCAGGAAAGTCCAAACGTTGGCACTCAACACTCCATGAAGTCGGCATTTGTTCCCGACAAACAGCCCTCCCCACAACGTCTCCTTTGGTCTCAGTCCTCAGAGTGTTCTCTAATCCGAGTAGTCAGGTCAGTCTGCGCTGTTCTCGCCTTCTCTCCACTCTCCATGCTCAGGGATCAGGAGGGGGTGGTCCTTGCTCATCGCCTGAGCTCTGTCTCACTGCTAGCTCTCTTGGTCATCCTGCCCCGCCTTCCTCCCCACCTACAATCCATCCCAATCCTGAAAGGCCCTGGCCTGATTGGGCCTCCTCTACCCCATTTTCCTCCGAAGCCAATGAAGCCGCCCCCTCGATCTCCGCCAGCTCCAGTTCCAATTCATCTTCCTCTGCAGATTCAGGCTCCAACGGGGGCATAACAACAGGGGTCCCCAACCCCCCAGTTCATGGACTGGCCACATCATGCCATAAACTGGGCCATGCAAACAAGCGAAGCCCCACGCAGGCAGCACACGAAACTACACCCTCTCCGGGCGGTGAGAAAACCTCTCTCCATGGAACCAGTCCCTGATGTCCAAAAAGGCTAGAGGCTGCCGATTTAATAGATGTATATGAAATATGTTTAAATGGAAAAAAAAGAAGAACAGAAAAACAAATGTACTTGCTTCCTCCATGCTCTGTAGCTGCACTGCTTGGGGCTGAATTGCAAATATAAAGCATCAGGGGTGGCCGTAGCAATGGCAAAGAAAGATCAGTCTCTATCCCAAAATAATATTTTAATAGTGCTTGGGCAGAAGCAAAAAGTCTACAGAGATTTTCAGTCATCCAGGTCCTGGTTATGTTTTTTCAGGAGGCAACTAGACTTCCTTGTTGTTGTTTCTTTCTTTTGAGGACATTTCACTTCTCATCCAAGGAGCTTCTTCAGCTCTGACTGGATGGTGAGGAATGGAAGGATTTATACCCCTTGCAGACAGCTGGTCATTTGCATCCTTTTAGAGGGTCGTTGAGGCCACTTGGAGGTTTATCTGTGTCCTCAGGGTCACCTGGGTGATGCTCCTGGTTCCTGTAGTCTGCAATTTTTCCCTCTGGAAATCCATTCCTATTCCCATACCATTCAAAGGTTGTTCATCCCAAATTGTACATCTAAAAGTCTGTAGAGATTCTCAGCCATCCAGGTCATGATTGTCCCAAATGTGCTTTTTTTTTTCAAGAGGCAACGGGACTTTCTGGTTTTTCTTTGAAGACATTTCACTTCTCATCCAAGAAGCTTCTTCACCTCTGACTGGATGGTGGGGAAGGGAAGGATTTATATTCCTTGCTGGTCATTTGCATCCTTTTAGAGGGTTTGTTGAAGCACTTGGAGGTTTACCTGTGTCCTCAGGGTCGCCTGAGTTGTGCAAATGGTTCCTGTAGTCTGCAATCCCTCTGGAAATCCATTCATAACTCCCACACCATTCGAAAGGTGTTCATCCCAAATTGTACAGCTAAAAATCTGTAGAGATTCTCAGTCTTCCAAGTCATGGTTGTCCCAAAAATGATTTTTTTTTTTCAGGAAGCAACTGGACTTTCTTGTTTGTTTGTTTTCCTTTTGAAGACATTTCGTTTCTCATCCAAGAAGCTTCTTCAGCTCTGACTGAGTGTTGGGGAATGGAAGGATTTATACTCCTTGCAGACAGCTGGTCATTTGCATCCTTTTAGAGGGTCATTGAGGCCACTTGGAGGTTTATCTGTGTCCTCAGGGTCAGCTGAATGGTGCTCCTGTTTTTTTGTAGCCTGCAATTTTTCTCTGGAAATCCATTCCTACTCCCACTTCATCCAAAGGGTTCGTCCCAAATTGGACTTTTTTCTTTTGAAGACGTTTCGCTTCTCCTCCAAGAAGCTTCTTTAGCTCTGACTGAGTGGTGGGAAATTGAAGGATTTATACTCCTTGCAGACAGCTGGTCATCTGCATCCTTTTTCCTTTAACTCCCCCAACACACACCCAACAACAATAACTACAGATGACTTAAGTCAAACAAGTTGAAAGTCAATGTGAGTTTCTCAGCTGTACGTCAAGGAGAGGAGATAATTTTCTCCCTTATTAGTTGTAAGGGTCAGGATTATGAGAAAAGGAAGCTGCTATTGTTTGGAAAATTCACCCTGCTTCCCCACTTGAAGGACTTCCAAGCAACATCAAGACGTTTGTCACTATTGTCTTCCAGAAAATCCCAAACCATGTTTCTTTTGCAGTGCAGTTCTACCTTCCCAAACTTTTACACTAAAAGAATGTAGATTAATTTCACCTCCCTGGCTCATCTTATATGTCTTTGCCAGTTTCTATAATTCAATTTAAACTTGGAGGTAGGGATTTAAAAAAATCCCCAGCCACAATTTCAGAGTGAGCAAGAAGATTTAGTCAAGAAGTCTTGGACCGAAGGAGCATTAAAGTTTTTTTTTAAAAAAACAAACCTCAAAACCCCATTCTTTGTGTCTCCAATCCTTTTGAAGACGAAATCTTCCCCAGTGGAAAAAAAATTGACTTCAGCTTGCTAAGACCTGATTAACAACCTCATTCACTGACCCAACTTCTTGGCAACTACAACACATCCGTATTTTACATTCCATGGAATATTTATGAGGCAGGCTTGGTGTGTATTTGTTTTGTTTGTATTTTTAATTTACCTCCTGCTAGTCTTTCTCTGCTACGGTGGAAAGACAACTGGCATTCAGGCAACTATCGAAGCTTGCTAGCCTGGACTGACTTCTCGTTGGTGGATGTTCTAAGAGCCAAATATTTCTCAGAAGCAGGAAGTAAGAAATATAAGAGCTGTAAATCCAATAGACTAGACGGAGTCTACCTACAGGAGGGGTGGAACACACTGCCATTCCAGATGGTGGCCTCCAAGGACCAGGTTGCTTGAAAGTGGGTACACCAGGGGCACAAATTATCATCCCCATCTCCTTTTAGGATAACAGGATTGGAAGGAACCTTGGAGGTCTTCTAGAACTATGCTGCCTACAGTCTGAACTAAGCTTAGTGCACAAAATTGTCTGCTACAATGTCCTACCTGTCAATGACTACTTCAGCTTCAACCACAATAACACACGGGCAAACAATAGATACAAACGCAAAGTAAATAGCTCCAAACTCGTTTGCAGAAAATACGACTTCAGCAACAGAGTGGTCAATGCCTGCAATACTCTGCCTGACTCTGTGGTTTCTTCCCCAAACCCCCAAAACTTCAACCTTAGACTTCATCCCAATCCTAAGAGGTCTGTAAGGGCACACCAGCGTGCCTACCGTCCCTGTCCTACTGTTCCCATTTATCCATTTATTCATACTCATATAAACATATAAGTATAAACAGGTATGTTATGTTCATACTTATACTTGTTTTCTCATACATGCTTGACAAAAATAAATAAACAAACAAATAAATCCCCTGCTTAGGCAGGATACCCTACACCAATGGTTATCCAATCTTTTCTTAAAAACTTCCAGTGTTGAAGCATTTACATGGTTTTGGGCCCAACACAAGTAGATTTCAGGATTCTCGCATTTTCCTTCAAAATGCACGACATTTGTTGGCTTCCAGATGACCAACCCTAATTTGTACCTCCCCAACTGAAACGCAAACAAGATGGCATACTTAATCTATCTTGACTGCAATTCAGCCACCATACGCAATGCATAAGTTTGCAAGTTGTACCCAGCTACGGTGTGGTTGGTTTGCCTCTGGAGTTTCTCCCTTAGTGTGATGAGTAAACCAAAATAATTATGATTTGTTCAACATACCACGATTAGTTTTGACAAATCACCCCTTAGCAGAAATTAGGAGCCCAGCCCATGTATAAGGGAAGAATACTTTGTGAGAAAGATGTGAAGGATTTGGTTTTGTTTAGCTTGGGAGAAAAGATGAAACGGTTTCTGGTGACAACCAGGTGCTGAATCAATGTAGTGGAGAATTTCAGATGCGCCGATCAGAAAGAAAAATGAAAGAAAAGAGAAAATAACTTAGCAACATCCACCCTGGGGGATTTCTAATTTTCTAATGCACAAAATTCAGAATTTAATAGCAGATAGATTCTATCTAATACAATTTGTGTGTGACTGTGTGTGTGTGTGTGTGTGTGTGTTTAAGTGAGTGCCAGTTAAAACTGGTCTTTTGCTCTGACCAAACTTACACACACACACACACACACACACACACACACACACACTTTAGCAACACACGATGGCATGGATTTCATAGTTCAACAGCGTGTAGCCCTTTGTTCCTTCAAGCCTTTAATAGAATGATGTGAGGTGCCGGGTGAATAGAAAATGTCACAAAGGCACTAATTATGGAGAGAATAGAGAAATCTAACTGTTCCTTTTCCTTTTTTTCTTTTTAATTTGTAGTATGTACTGAGAATTGAATAGCCCTCCTTCAGGAAGGACAAGTATGAGATGGAACTGGGTAGCATTGCAATTTCTGGAAAGGGGATAAAGTAGGTGTTGCTCCTGTTGGAAGGAAAATCCATCTGGTTCAGTACCAAGCTGGGAGAAAGACACTGGAAACACGGAGGCTTATTGGAAAGATGGTTTATTGATGAAGCAGAACCTCATGCGGGTCTGGGCAGCTTACAAAATGGAGTTGAGAGTGGGTGGGTTTTTATGCCTTCTTTGGGCTTTGTATTTGAGCTTGCTGTTCCTATGCAAGAACATGTCCTTTAATATTCTAGTGGCTGTTGTCAGATTCCTATGGGGGTCATGTAGGGGTCATATCTGGCTCTATAGGCAAAAGGGGAAATGCAAATCTTAGGTGTTTCTCTGAGCTAATTTTGTCAACCTTTTACTTGATGCTTTTCTGCATTTCTGTCTTGATCCACTTTCTGAATGGATTACCAAATCTGCATTTCTAAAAGCTGGCCTCCTCAGTTTCTGCTTGGGGCTGGTTTCTTTATAGGCTGGCCCAATCTTTCTTAATGGGCACAAAATATCTGCTGCAGCTATTAAGAAAGACTGCTTTCTATCTTTGAGAGCATGTTTCTCCATTTCTCCTTCAGGAAAATATGATATTCTGCCTTTTTAACATTTCCTAAAATATTCCGTTCTTCTGGAGGGTGGGTGTTGGTTTTCTACACTCCCTTGCCAAGATTTCTAGTAATTAAAGTTAGTGCAAGCATGAAGAGATCTAAGACTAACCTTGAAATCTGAATTATTATGGCAGAAGGACATGCAGAGACTTGGGGTGAAGTCAAGTGAGGAAACAGCCTAGAGTCGTTATGTTCCCACAAATTATCTAAATCCATTCCCTCTTGAATTCTGTTGATTCTCATCTAGTACCAATTTAGTGCAGACCATTAGTTGACTAGATTCTTGTGTATAGCAATAAATTGAACTTAATGTGTTTTTAGTCACCACATTACAAAAAAGATGTTCAGACTTTGGAAAAAAATGTAAAGAAGAACAACTGCAATGATTAAAGGCCTGGAGGCTAAAACATATGAAGAAAGGTTGGAGGATTTGGATTTGGCTAGTCTAGAGAAAAGACATGATAGCAGTATTCCAGTATTTGAGAGGCTGCCCCAAAGAGGAGGGGGTCAATTTATTTTCCAAAGCACTAGAGGGCAAGACAAGAAACAATGGATGGAAACTAATCAAGGAGAGAAGCAACTTGGAATTCAGGAGAAACTTCCTAACAGTGAGGACAATTAATGGAACAGCTTCCCTTCAGACATTGTGGGTGCTTCATCATTGGAGGCTTTTAAGAATAGACTGGACATCCACTTGTCTGAAATGGTATAGGAATAGGATCTCCTGCTTGAGCAGGGGGTTGGGCTAGAAGACCTCTAAGGTCCCTTCCAGCTGTCTTCTGATTCTGATTTCTGTCTTCTGTGTGGGCTTGATTCCTTGTTTTCCCACCATTTCAAACCTGATTCCTTGTGCCTAACAATGACCGCTCCATCCTTCTTTCATACTACCAGAACTGATGTTCATCAAGTGGGAAATTTTTTAGATGACCTAGCACAGAGGGCACAGGACTAAATTAAATCACCAACTGATTGCTCTACTCTGAACTGTTTTGATTGACCTCTCATCAGTGAGACGAAGCAACGGATTTGAGACTCACTTCATTTAGCTTTTACGAGAAAGTAGAATTAGCTCATCGGAGACCACGTTTTCTACCCAGTTTACACGGTTAGGCTGACAAATCGTTCAGGCTATTAAAATACACATGCAGGAAAGAGTCTGACTCAGTCCGAATCCATTCAATTCATCCAATCAATTTGACCCTTGGAATCGGTCCAAATCAATTCCAAATATTGACTATCCACCTTTGGCTCGACTCCGTTCCTTGAGGAATTGGCATATATGTGCACGCTGCAAGCAAGTTGATGCATGAGTGTTTGCCAAACGAAGGTGGCTGTTTTTTTAAAAAGCTGGACTTTGCAGTGTGTGCAGTTATGAACAATTATCAATCAATCGGAATAGAGCTGGAAGGAACCTTGGAGGTCTTCTAGTCCAACCCCCTGCTCAAGCAGGAGACCCTATACCATTTTAGACAGCCATTCAGTCTTTTCTTAAAAGCTTCCAGTGTTGGAGCCTTCATAACTTCTGGAGGCCAACTGTTCCACTGGTTAATTGTTCCCACTGTCAGGAAATTCCTCCTTAGTTCCAGGTTGCTTCCATCCTTGATTAGTTTCCATCATTGTATTTTGTCCTTCCTTCTGGTGCTTTGGAAAATAGCTTGACACCCTCCCCCTTCTTTATGGCGGCCCCTCAAATACTAGAATACTGCTATCATGTCACCCCTAGTTCTTTTCTCTAGGGTGGCCAAACCCAATTCTGCAAACTTTCATTATCTGTTTTAGTCTTTAGGCCTTTAATCGTCTTAGTTGCTCTTCTTTCCACTTTTTCCAAAGTCTCAACCTCTTTTTTGTAAAGTGGTGACCAAAATTGTATGCACTATTCCAGGTATGGTCTTACTAAGGCTTTGTTAGTAAAGGTAAAGTTTCCCCTTGCACATATGTGCTAGTCATTTCCGGCTCTAGGGGGCGGTGTTCATCTCTGTTTCAAAGCTGAAGAGCCAGCACTGTCCGAAGACGTCTCCATGGTCATGTGACCAGCAGGACTAAATGCAGAAGGCGCACAGAACGCTGTTACCTTCCCACCAAAGTGGCCCCTATTTTTCTACCTGCATTTTTTACATGCTTTCGAACTGCTAAGTTAGCAGAAGCTGGGACAAGTAATGGGAGCTCACTCCATTACACGGCATTAGGGATTTGAACTGCCAAACTGCCAACCTTTCTGATCAACGAGCTCAGCGTCTTAGCCACTGAGCCACGGTGTCCCTATACTAAGGCTTTATTAAGCGGTACTAATACTTTGTGTGACTTTGATTCTAAGCCTCCTTTGATATCTTCAAGCAGATATGTAAACCCCATCTTTGGTTATGCACAGGGATGGGATTCAAATTTTTCAACAACCGGTTCTGTGGGTGTGGCTTAAGTGGTGGGCATGGCTTGGTGGTCATGTTATTGGCTGGGTGTGGCCAACTCAATATCACTCACATTGAGGCATGTATCTCCTTGCCTGGCCTCTCGTGACTGTGGGGATGCTGCAACAGTCATAAGTGTGAAAAATGGTCATAAGTCGCTTTTTTCAGTGCCATTGTAACTTTGAATGGTCACTCCACACAAGCAAAGTACCAGCAAAGGAGGGGAAAAAACTCCAGAGAGGAAGTCTAGTCCTGCCAAGAATGTAATAAGGGTTAATGGAGAGGCAGTTTCTGTAAGCAACACCAGAATGTTTCCTTCCTGCCTTCCTTACAGGATTAGGCCAGTAATTTCTTCTAACAACCGGTTCTCCAAACTGCTTAGAATGTTAACAACCGGTTCTAGCGAATAGGTGCGAACTGGTAGAATCACACCCCTGGTTATGCAGGTTGATGATAGCAGCATGATACCTAACACGCTACTTGACAAAAGTGCGGCTGTCCCCCTTGTCCTTTGTTGACTCAAAACCCAGTAAAGGATGTCAAGATTGTAACTTTTTAGATCAGCAGTTGGCCCTACAATGATTAAGCCCTCTTGTGTCTAACCTTGTATGCAAATTTTCATTTCATGCGCTGGAATAAGTTAACCATTCATCACTGCATCAATAAGGTGAAAGATGGTTCATTAATTAATGTGGTTATCAGTACAATGTGGCGAGTTTCACTTAACATTCCCTGAAACTTGTGAAAAATAAAGTAAGAATGTCAATGCTTAGGAAATTCTTCGGGGACTTAGGGGCTTCGGATGAGAATACTGAGTGTAAGAATCTTTTAACAATCCAGAGAGGAACATGGAGGGAGAAGTGACATCTTACGTGAGATGACACCATCATATTTATTTTTTTATTTATTTGATTTGCCAATTGTTTACAAGATAATAAGTATAAGTGTATACATAGTTGTGAATACATGAAATAGGTACATATAAGAAAAATAAAAGAATAAGAGAAACAATAGGACAGGGACGGTAGGCACGTTGGTGCGCTTATGCACGCCCCCTACAGACCTCTTAGGAAAGGGGTGAGGTCAATAGTAGACAGTCTAAGATTAAAGTTTTTGGGGTTTGGGGAAGAAACTACAGAGTCGGGTAGAGTATTCCAGACATTGACCACTCTATTGCTGAATTCGTATTTTCTGCAGTCAAGTTTGGTGCGGTTAACATTGAGTTTGTATCTATTGTGTGCTCTTGTGTTGTTAAGGTTGAAGCTGAAGTATTCATTGACAGGTAGGACATTGCAATGTATGATTTTATATACCATGCTTAAATCAGACCGAAGAGATGACGTTTTCTAGTTCTAGAATTTCAAGGTTTTCTAGTTCTAGAATTTCAAGTCTGGTGGCATAAGGTATTCTACAACGAGTAGAGGAGTGGAGAACTCTATATGTAATGCGTAATGATGTTGATATAGAGTGGAGAACTCTATATGTAATGCGTAAAGATGTAATGCGTACCTGGAGGAGAGTTTTGGGCCAGGGCTTCCAACCAAGGCCATTTCCCGCTAAGTGTAGAGTTCAGGGTTGGGCTTCAAATATTTTAGCAAAGGGTTCTTTGTGGGGTGACTGGGTAGGTGTGGCCATTGTGGGTGTGGCCTAGTCGGCCTCCTACACCATGGCTGGGGGGGGGCGTTTTTGCCCTCTCTAGGCTCTTCAAGTCTCCGGGAGGGTGAAAATGGCCTCCCTGGACTCTGGAAGTTCTCTGGAAGCCGGAAATGGGCCCATTCCCTGCCTTCCCAAACTTCCAGGTGGGCTGTTTTTCACCCTCCCTGAGCCTCCGTGCAGGCCCTGCACTTACCTGCATCGAAAAAGGGCTGCGTGGAGGCTCCTGGGAGGAGAGGGGCAGGGTGGGAGGAGCCTGCCAATCGATTCAACTACCAGTTCAACGACCCAGGTGTAAATTTAAAATCCGGTTCACCCAAACCGATCCTAACTGGTAGAGTCCCACCCCTGCCTGCAGTCCATCATCACACTACCTACCTCTTTGTAGGCACCATCCCTACAAACCACCTATCCGCCTTAGTGGATTGGTTTCCAAAGCGTCCTTTCTCCAGTTTCTAATCTCTTTTGTATTCCTTTGTGAAAAGAAGAACGTCTGGCTTTGCAGTGCTTGAGAAGGTGACACGTCCTTTTTCATATTTTCCACCCCCGCGACTGTCATATTGTGTTACCCTGATGATATTGGAAACATCTGTTTCCTTCCCAGCCCCTCGGTTCAAGTTTGTCATTGCTTCACCACTAAGTGAAATAACAGACCATAATATCACTCACAGGCTGATAGATTTAGCTTTCGTGATCTCGCCATGTCACAGCAGCTTACGCCTTATCTAGCCACAGCTGTCCTCTTTGCCTGGCCCAGCGGACCTGCCTAAATAACACAACTCAGAATAAGACAAAAATAGAAGCTTATTTTCTCCACAGAAAGCTTCTTACATTCAAGATATTCAGCCGTGTCTTGGAAGGAAGCTAATTCCGCAGAAGGAATTGTCAAATTTCTGAACCTTTTCTCAACTCCTTTGACAAGAGCTGAGCCCAAATCTCATCTGACTCTCTGCTGGACAACATGAAGTGCTATTTCAAACCATCTTTTTTTTAAAAAAGATGCAAGTTTAACAGAACAACAGAATAAGAGTATATAACAGGCAACCCATTCCACTGGCTAATTGTTCTCACCGTTAGAACATTTCTCCTTAGTTCTAGGTTGCGTCTCTCCTTGGGTTAGTTTTCATCCATTGCTTCTTGTCCTGCCTTCAGGAGCTTTGGAGAATAGCTTGACTCTCTCTTCTTTGTGGCAGCCCCTCAAGTATTGGAAGACTGCTATCGTGTCACCCCAATTCCTTCTTTTTACTAGACTAGACAAACATCATTCTCCATATGTTTTAGCTTCCAGCTCCCTAGTCATCTTGGTTGCTCTTCTCTGCACTCTTTCTAGAGTCTCAACATCTTTTTTATAATATGGATTAAAACTCAATGCTGTATTCCAAGTGCGGATTTACCAAGGCATTATAAGCGATATTAACACTTCATGTGATATTAATTCTGTCTCCCTGTTAATACAACTTAGGATTGCATTAGCTTTTTTGGCTGCTGCTGCACACTGCTGGCTCATATTTAACTGGTTGTCCACTAAGACTCTAAGATCCCTCTCACAGTCACTGCTATTGAGCCTGGTTTCACCCAGTCTATATGTGTACTTTTGGTTTTTCTTGCCTAAGTGTAGGACTTGTTAGATAGGGCCCAGTGTTCAAGTCTATCAAGATCCATCTGGATATTGAGTGTATCTTCTAAGTCAACAGATATATAATTTCTCATGAAAGAAGGTGAATAAACGTATCCAGGATAATGTGGCAGGATCCAACCTACATTCAATTTTGCAGCTATTAAGATTGTTGGATGGGCAGGGACAAAAACAGCCAGAGAAGTGATTGAAGCCTGGGAAACAGGCCCCCTCATCAGTCAACGGGAGTGTTGATCTATCACCAGTCCAGTACTCAGGAGCTGATGCTTACTAGCCAGCCACCAACATCTAAAAGTCACACACAACAAGCACCATATGAATACCACACCCAGAACAGACCAAAGCACACACTCTGCTAGAGAGAAATTCCCTGAAGATGGGATCCAGTACGAGTCTGAAACTCAGAAGACAAAAAGACTTTGGTCTTGGTGACCGACCCATTTTGGATCCTGCCCAGATGTGGTATTCAGCAGGTTCTAACCAGTTCTGGAGAACTGGTTGTGGAAATTTTGAGTCGTTCGGAGAACCAGCCAATCCCACCTCTGAGTGGCCCCATCCTCATCTATTCTCCGCCTCCCATTGAGTCCCAGCTGATTGGCTGGGTCTTCTTTGGTTGCCCTGCACAGGAGAACGGAGCTGGAAAGCAGGTTAGTGGGGCGGGGAGGGAATGGGGATTTTGCAGTATCCTTCCCATGCCACGCCCACCAAGCCACACCCACCAAGCCACGCCTACAGAACTGGTACTAAAAAAATTTGAATCACACCACTGATCCTGCCGCCTATGTTTTCTTTCTTTTTTTAAATGTGGTTCCAAACCAGGTGGCTGGCTGTGATATTAAGGTGATAAAAACCTTTCGGATGAAAGCTTTGTCTTTCGTCCCGATGCTCGATGCCTCTCTGAAAGCTGTTGTAAGAGCTTTGCCTTCCAGGCACCAGAGAGGGAAAGGGGGGGGGAAATGAAGAGAAAAATGAAGCAATCAGGATGGGGAAAAAAAGAGAAAGTTAGATGATGGATAGAACCTGGTGTGTCTGTTAGGAGATGCTCTGGATGGAAGACCATTCCATCCAGGGGTGGACTTCAAAAATTTGAGCAATGGGTTCTCTGCCTAGTTGCTGAGTGGGTGTGGCTATGGTGGGCGTGGCCTAGTTGGCCTCCTGCACCACAGTTGTGGGGGGCACGATTTTGCCCTCCCCGCACTCCGGAGGCTTTTCTTGAGCCTCTGGGAAGACGAAAATGGCCTCCCTGAGCTCTGGAGGCTCTCTGGAAGCTGGAACAGGCTCATTTCCGGCCTTCCCAAACTTCCGGGAGGCCTGTTTTCCACCCTCCCCGAGCCTCTGCATACACCCTGCACTTACCTGCATCCAAAATGGGCCACATGGGGACTCCTGGGAGGGGAGGGGTGGGCGTGATTATCCAGAAGTGGGATTTGGGGGTTGTTTGAACTGCCCAGAATCTTACCTAGGGGGCTGTCCCGAACCCCTGGAAATCACCAGCAGCCCAGCCCTGGTTCCATCCCAAGGAGAGAGTAGCAGTGGCTTTCAATGATGATCAGGCAAAAGTTCCTAAGAACCGTTGTTCTCCCCCGTTTGCTCTCTTTTTCATCATCATCCCCGGAAAAATAACATCCCTGTATAGCAGATTCTCTATTTTTCACAATTACTGGTGCAATTTCCACCAAGGCTCCTAGCTGTGAGATCTACTTCTTATTCATATAGGGTTTGGCATCTGGCTTTATTAAGTTTTCAGCTTTGGCCTCACTTCGTTTCCCGATTAAATCCCTGCTGCTTGGTCTTCGGCTCTGCTTCCTTGTCAGTGCCCATGGGTCATGAAGTTTTAAGATGGTTTATGGTGGGAACATCTGGCGTTTTAGAGAGTTCTCTTTGTTTAAAACTGCAAATGGCTCTTTAAAACTCTCAGATTGCTTTGAATTGTAAATCACTTGCAATTGTTGTAACGAGGGGTTTTTTCCCCTATTTTGGGAGTGCTCTTCAGTGAAAACCAGCAGGTTATCATCATGAATAGTAAGATTTCTTATTATTTCTAATTATTTCTTCTTCTTCTTCTTCTTCTTCTTCTTCTTCTTCTTCTTCTTCTTCTTCTTCTTCTTCTTCTTCTTCTTCTTCTTCTTCTTCTTCTTCTTCTTCTTCTTCTTCTTTTCTTCTTCTTCTTCTTCTTCTTCTTCTTCTTCTTCTTCTTCTTCTTCTTCTTCTTCTTCTTCTTCTTCTTCCTCCTCCTCCTCCTCCTCCTCCTCCTCCTCCTCCTCCTCCTCCTCCTCCTCCTCTCCTCCTCTTCTTCTTCTTCTTCTTCTTCTTCTTCTTCTTCTTCTTCTTCTTCTTCTTCTTCTTCTTCTTCTTCTTCTTCTTCTTCTTCTTCTTCTTCTTCTTCTCCTTCTCCTTCTCCTTCTCCTTCTCCTTCTCCTTCTCCTTCTCCTTCTCCTTCTCCTTCTCCTTCTCCAACATCTCCTCCTCCATTTCTTTCTCTTCCTCCCCCTCCTCCTCTTCCTTCTCCCTCTCCTCCTCCTCCCCCTCTTCCTACATCTCCTCCTCCTCCTCCTCCTCCTCCTCCTCCCCCCTCCCTCTCCCCTCCCTCCTCCTGCTCCTCCTCCTCCTCAACCAATGCAGAGTTGAGCAGTTCTGCTGTAATAGCATTGCATGTGTGCAGTTAGCTGTGGCTTTACTGTATAAGTGTGGGTGGAAAGGCAGCCAGACACTCTGTTTGGCAAACTAAAAAGCAGGTTTTTGGGATTATTCCTGTCAAACCGCCTGGTGGGAATTGCAGCTAGCTGAGAAAGGAAAATCTGGTCCCAGTTCTTAAAACCTCGCCTCATCTTTTGAAGGATCTGAGACGTGAGGCACCCCATTGTAGCAGCGAGATAGATTTTTATTTTGAGAAGAGGAAGAAAGGTTTATACTCAGTGGGGCAGCACAGAGACCCCCAGGGCAAAAGTCTCATCACGCAGCTGGAGCTCTCAAAAGGAAGGCGTTTTTTTTAAGAGCAACATGTGGAGTGGCTGACTTATAAAGCATAGACATGCACTCCAAATTGCTCACAGAAAGACAAGTTAGCTAAGCAGATATTTCAAATTAAATGTCACCAAGGCTACAAGGGGAGGGATAGAAAAAAAAAACCTTGATCACCAAGAACTTCAAGAAATTCTCATCTGCTTCTTAAGATTACTAATTCTAAATCCTCCTTGATATGCAGCCAATATTCTCTCTATGGAATCACTCAAGCTTGCTCTTTCTTTCTTTCTTTCATTCTTTCTTCCTTCCTTCCTTCCTTCCTTCCTTCCTTCCTTCCTTCCTTCCTTCCTTCTTTCTTTCTTTCTTTCTTTCTTTCTTTCTTTCTTTCTTTCTTTCTTTCTTTCTTTCTTTTCTTTCTTTGATTGACTGACTGACTGATTGATTGATTGATTGATATGGCTGCCCACTCACTTTCAGTGTCTCCTGGCAGCTTACAAAAACTAGAAACTGAATATACAAAGAGTAAACCCAACAACAACAACAGCAACTGCAAGCAATCAAACAAAAGCAAAACCAGGTCTCCAAGGCTCGATATCCATCTTGTCTTATAACAATCAAAAGCATCGGTACAGCCTTCAGTTGCATCATGGGATTGATGTTCGCTAGCGAGGTAGAATCTGGTGCAGAGTTACAGGAGGGAAGGGCCCTTTACCAAAGAGCCTTTTAAGAGACAGGTCGGCCTTGAGTCCTTGCTATGCAGAAAGCAGCTCAGGTTCCTCCCCAAACCTTCACGGGATATAGTTGGTAATTATGTAGAGTGTACTTGAGTCTGGCAAGATTCCTGCCTATGGGCAAACAGCAATAAAGAAATTACTCTGAGGAATTCATCATGTTGTTCTTGGTGTTTTGCTCCCAATACTTGCAAATGACATGAATGGTATTATTCATTATCATGCTGGTTGTACGATGATGTCACCGTACGCATAATGTCCCTTGTTTACCACACCACTCTCCTCGCCACATCTTCTGCTCTTCTAAAGCCAGGCTGACCTTCATAGGATCTTTTTTAGGACAAAGGGTTGGAATCCCCCTTGACAGAATGAGTCACAGATGGTGTCCCAAACTGAGTGGGGTCATCTAAAATTGGAATTAAAATAAGACCCATCCCCAAAGACCACTAAATGCAAAGTCCTATGTGTAGCATTAATTGAGGTCAGTCAGGATTATGGATTGGCTGTTCTGAAAAATCCCCTCTACCCTACAAACACTGTATAAAAACTGTTTGGGGCTGAACAATTTATGAACCAAATATGTCAATGGTTCTCAAACTTTGCAGCTTGGTAGCCCAGCTGTTGGGCACAGAGAGGGGAACTGACAAGCATGAGTGGCAGGCCAGCACACTTACATGCAAATGTCCACCGGCCCATCGCTAATACAGGTTGAGCTGTGCACATGTGCGCTCATGCTCCGGCCAGCCCCTCATGCAGCCCAATTCCGAAGAGGAGGAATTGGGCACCCCTGCAATATGCCACTGTCCGTTTGATTTGCAGTGGTCCTCCATGGCTTGGCGATGATGTCATTTCCATCTTTTGCTATTTCCCACCTTTAATTGGAAATTCTGAGGATTGAGCTCAGAGTGCCGAGAAGAGCAACAAAGATGATGTGGGGGCTGGAGGATAAAACGTATGAAAAAATGGCTGCAGGAATTGGGTGTGTCTAGTTTCATGAAAAGGAGGACTAGAGCAGAGGTGGGTATTCAGCAGGTTCTGACCAGTTCTGGAGAACCAGTAGCAGAAATTTTGAGTAATTCAGAGAACCGGCAGCAGAAATGTTGAGTAATTTGGAATACCACTTCTGACTGGCCCCGCCCCCATCTATTCTCTGCCTCCTGAGTCCCAGCTGATTGGCTGGGTCTTCTTTTGTTGCTCTCTCTTGGAGAACGGAGCTGGGAAGCAAGTTAGCGGGTTGGGGAGGGAATGGAGATTTTACAGTATCCTTCCCCTGCCACACCCACCAAGCCATGCCACGCCTACCAAGCCAAGCCCACAGAACCAGTAGTAAAAAAATTTGAATCCCACCACTGGACTAGGGGCGACCTGATAGCATTCTTCCAATATCTCAGGGGCTGCCACAAAAGAAGAGGGAGTCCAGCTATTCTCCAAAGCACCTGAAGGCAGGAGAAGAAGCAACGGGTGGAAACTCATCAAGCATAGAAACCAACTTAGAACTAAGGAGAAATTTCCTGACAATTAGAACAATTAATCAGTGGAAGAACTTGTCTTCAGAAGTTGTGGGTGCTCCATCACCAGAGGTTTTCAGAAGAAATTGGACAACCATTTGTCTAAAATGGTACAGGGTTTCCTGTTTGAGCAGGGACGAGAAGACCTCCAATGTCCCTTTCCCAAATCTATTATTCTATTATTATTCTGTTCTTCTGACTATAGAAGCCTTTCACCCTTTGTAGCTCCATCGCCTTCACCTGCTCAGGTTGCTCCTATTTTTGTCTAGCCTTGTAATGCCTAGGATGTTGCTTCACCGTACCTTGGAGGGTGTCTTATTTGTGTGGTGAAGAGAAGCGGGGAGTCAGAGAATGATCTGAATGATGCAGCAAAGCAAATTGTTTCAGAGAATTTCTGGATTTCAGCAGGCAAGCATGGCCAATTCTTAATGCATTCATTTCACGCGAGAAGCAAGGCCAACTTAAACCAGAACATTGGCATTCCAGGCAGGAATTCAGATAGGCAGGACTTGTAAACATCCCTCCTGGAATCTGGTCTAAACACAGTCTGGAAGCCACAATGATGCATTTCCCACAGCAGCAAAAAATCCCAGGGATCAAGCTGGAATCTCTTTCCCATGGAGGAGAATGGATTGAAATCTTGTGGCATCTGTACTGGGTTTACAAATGTGCAAAGAGAATATAACAGAAGGAAATCCTTGCTTGGAAGCAGCCGACCATTACTCATGCCTCAAGTCTCTAGAAAATAACTATATTCCAAAGATCTTTAACCCAACTCATATCTTTCTCTCCCTTTGTCGTGTCTGATGCTCCAAAATAATCTTCCTGGCCATATGTCCTTAAGAGATCTGGTTCCTTTCCACCTCTGGACAGCTTGCAATCTGACACATCTGGAAAGTACCAGTTGAAGGAAGCTCTCCTGTACTTTCTCAATAGTCTGTTCTTCCCCAATGAAATCTCAACTACAGGTTGTCCAAAGGACTGTGTATGAGTTTGGCGAAGTTAGTTAGCCAACATCTGCAAGGGTACATTGGCCAAAGGACTATATATATATATAGAGTTCTGCAAAGCTAGTTTGGCCAACATCTGCAGGAGCACATTGGCCAAAGGACTATGTATGAGTTCAGCAAAGTTAGTTTAGCCAACATCTGTAGCAGCACATTGGCCAAAGGACTATATATGAGTTCAGCAAAGTTAGTTTAGCCAACATCTGTAGGAGACACAATATGTGAATGTTCAATGATAGTTAAAAACATGGTGGCTTCTAATGAACAGGGTTGAATTGGTATTTGGTTGAGAAGTATGGTGCTTTTAAGCTGAGTTATTGTTTTTTTACAATGAAACAAACCCACCTGTTGAGATAAAAGGGACCTGAAACCACATCAAAAGGTGTAAATTAAGTAGCAGGAGTCATTCCACTTAATTAGTATCTTGCTTGGGTTGCACTGGAGGGGGTTTTAAGATTGAGTTTACTCAGACAACTCATTTCCCCAAAGGACCTTCAGAACTTAGTGGCTTTCCAGGAGGTTAGTAGTGTGAGGAACCTTGGAAAAAGGTTAGGAAAGAGCAATTGATGTCAGAAGAGGCGCCACAGTTGAGATGTGCAGAATCCTTTTTTTTTTTTTTTCAGTTGCTGCTCAAAGCTGGACAGCCATGTCTCTCTGGGGGTTTGAAGGACTGGGCCACCATGATATACCACTTCACCAGTGGTGGGATTCCAAAAAAATTACTACTGTTGCTGTGGACGTGGCTTGGTGGGCATGGCAGGGGAAGGATACTGTAAAATCCCCATTCCCTCCCCACTCCAGGGGAAGGATATTGTAAAATCTGTATTTCCACATGACTCCAGGGAAAGGATACTGCAAAAACCCCATTCCCTCCCCACCCCACTAACCTGCTTTCCAGCTCTGTTCTCCTGGGCAGGGCAACCAAAGGAGACCCAGCCGATCAGCTGGGACTCAATGGGAGGCAGAGAAGAGATGGGGTTGGCGGGGCCAGTCAGAGGCGGGATTGGCCGGGTCTCTGAACTATTCAAAATTTCTGCTACCAATTCTCCAGAACTGATCGGAACCAGCTCAATACCTACCATCTCTGCATTTCACCCAAATGGCACCTTCAACCAAAGCTCAGTTGAATTAGATGCTCTTTTAAAGATGCGCACCCCTCTGGTTGCACCCGCCTCGATTCCAGCAGAACTATAGGCAGTTCTTGACTTACAACAGTCCATTTAGTGACCAACGTTACAATGGCACTGGGGGGAAAAAATGTAATTTAGGACTATTTTTCACACTTACAACCATTGAAGCCAGTGGTGCATTTCAATTTTTTTTTTTTTACCACTGGCACAGTGGGTGTGCCTTGGTGGGCATACTTTGCACATGCACACACACTTTGTGCACGTGAGCCAAACACGCATTTTGCCCAGGTGCAGAGAGACTCACCTCCTGCAATCCTGCACTCTCCCTGTCACTCCAGCAGATGCCGCGTGGCAATCTGCTGTGCCATGCAAAGCATCTGTGCTTCAAAAGCAGGACATAAAAAACTAGTATGGAAAAATATATAAACTAAAATATTACATAAAATGCATAAAATATTAGTGTGGGTGGGCCCAACAGCAGAGTCAGAGAGACTGGTTCAGTCTCCGCTGTTCATCGGCACTACCGGCTCGGCAGAACCAGGCCGAACCGATAGAATACCACCACTGATTGAAGCATCCCCATGGTCCCATGATCAAAATTCAGACGCTTGACAACGGACTCATATTTATGATGGTTTTGCTTCATCCTGGGGTCACGTGAGCCCTTTTTGCGAACTTCTGACCAGCAAAGTCAATGGGGAAGCCAGATTCACAAAACAACCGTTAACTTACCCACTGTGGATAAGTGGACAGTGCGTCATTTAACACTTGTGGTGAGAAATGTTCATTTAACAACTGGCTTTCTCCATCTCAGAAGAATTCCAATTTTTTTCCCTGTCTCTAGGGATCTGGTGGGGGGGAGAAATTCGTGATGAAGATGGGATGGGAACAATTTAAGACTCTGGAAAGAATGCGGAGAAGAGTAACTAAGATGATTAAAGGACTGGTTTAGTTTACTTTATTCTCATTGCACCTCGTACAATGAAATCAAATACCATCTTCAGTGCACATCATGACCATGAAAATAAACACGAACACACATCCTTCATACTCCACACATTGAACTGAAACCCCCCAACACTGCACTAACACTGCACTATGCAGTAGAATTCAAAAGAGCTACTGCCCCGAGATGGTAGTAGTTCAAAAAAAAAGGGTGCCCAGGATGAGATGGATCTTTGAGGATGTTTTGAACATTCTTAAGGCAGCGGGAGCTATAAAGCTCTTCCAAAGAGGGGTGAGGGCAACCAATGATCATCTGGGCAATGACATTCACCCTCTGGAGTGCTGTCCTATCTGCCACTGTGCAATTGGCAAACCATACAGAGGTGCAGTAAGTTAAGATAATCTCTATGGTGCAGCGGTAGAAGGTCCCCAGCAGTTTTTCATTTAGTTGTTGTTTTCTGAGAAGTCTCAGGTTGTCTAATCTCTGCTGGGCCCTTTTGACCAGGGCTGCAATGTGAGCACCCCAGGTCAGGTCCTCTTTTAGGGTAACACCCAGAAACTAAAAACTGCCCACTTGCTCCACTCGGTCTCCACTAATAAGCAAGGGCTGAATGTCTGATCTGTTAGAAAGTAAAACATAGGAAGAACAGTTTAATGGAAAGAAGAATTAGGGGTGACACAAGAGCATATTTCAATGTTTGAGGGGCTGCCCCAGAGAAGAGGGGGTCAACCTAGTCTCCAAAGCACCAGAAGGCAGAACAAGAAGCAATGGATGGAAGTTAATCAAGGAGAGAAGCAACCTAGAATTAAGGAGAAACATCCTAACAGTGAGGACAATTAACCAGTGGGACAGCTTGCCACCAGAAGTTGTGGGTTCTTCATCACTGGAGGTTTTTAAGAAGAGACTGGACAGTCGCTTGTCCAGAATGGTATATGGTCTCCTGTTTGAGCAGGGGGTTGGAGTAAACTCAGTTATGTTGTTATTCTAAAGCTGCAAGTTTTGTTTCTTTACCTCTTCTTGCATTCCAAGCTGCCAAATCCTGAAGAAGGGAAAAGAAGCTTTGTTGACCTATTTTCAGGCCTCAGGCCATACCTGAATTACAAACTAACATGAACTCAGAGCAGATGCTCAACCACATAAAAACTCCCTTAGCGTTCGCTTTTCAAACCCTGCCGAATCTTTGTGGTGGAATGTAGTCTGGATTCCCAGGAGGGAGGGGGGCTGCATTCCAGAGGACCAAGAGACTGCAAAGTTTAGGTAGTTTGGTTGGAAGGAGGAGAGTTAAGAAGGCTCCTCCCTAGTGGTTCACAGAGTCTATCTTTAGCGATGCAAGTAGTTGCTTTAGTCTGGCAAGATTCTGTCTATAGGTCAGGAGCAATAAAAGAAATTGCTCAGAAATAATTCTGCATATCTTTCTTGGTTCTTGGGGCCTGACAATCTTTACTTGACCTGTTCAAGTGTGTTACACAAATACCATCATCCTGTTCCCGATGCACCCTCCTTTTACTCGCAACGCAGGCAGAATGTGTGCGATAAATGTCAGTGTCATCTGTGAAAAGCAGATGAAAGAGGACACTGTGAGCTGTGTAGAATGCACAAACACCAAAAGTCTTGCTCGGATGAAGGAAGCGATAGTAGGACTAAGGAAGGAACCCCGTTAGCATTTGCTTTTCATGAGGACAATTAAACAGTGGAACAACTTGTCACCAGAAGTTGTGACTGCTCCATCACTTAAGAAGAGACTTGACAGCAGTTTGTCTGGAATCACATAAAGTCTCCCTGCTGGACCAAGGGGTTGGACTAGAAGACCTCCAAGGTCCCTTCCAACTCTATTCTCTCAGCAACAGAAATGTCAAGCTCAATTGCAATCGTAAGTTGGAGACTACCTGCGTAAGGGCCCTTACCGTGGTGGAGGAAAACTTCAAAAAGAAAAAGATGAAAAACTTTACTTTTCACATTTTGCCTTTTTTCAAAACCAGAACCAGCAACCTTCCCAGCTCCATTCCGCCACCATGTTCATAACGCTGTCAGACAGATGGCAAAAGACTGAGCCATCGAACTCTTTCCCAAAGGGCTGGAGTGAGCCACTAATGTTCTCTCTCTTTTTTTTGTATCTGACGAGTAATTGAACATTCAAAAAGAACTTAATATTGCAAATGGCTTGTTATTAAGGAATATTTCCACCCCGGGAACGGCAGCTGGTACCAGGAGTGCTTGCCTATTCAAATTTAAACTAAATTAAATTCCACGGCCGAATTCTACCTGAGTTGCAAGGCAGATCAATTTGCAGAGAAGGAATAATAATAATAAAAAAAAATCATCCCCAGGCACTGTTTTAAGAAGTTAGAAGTTGGTGACTTTCCTTGTTCATATGTCATTCTTTCTTTTGGGGGGGCGGGCTCTGAAGGTGAAGGGTTGAAATAGCCGACCGAAGGATGGGCAGACCTTTCAGCACAGGTTTCTCAAGAACAGCAGGCTGAGCTGGAAAGTAGATTTATGTTCTCTGTTGCACGCAAAAAGGAAAAAAAAAAAGAATATTGCCTAAGAGGCTTTTCAAAGTTGGCTCTGCCAGGGCGAGATGCCTCACGTCTGTTGTTCTTCTCTTGAGCTGCAAAGGTGCCAGAAGAAGTCTGCCTGAACATAAATTTTGGAGGGTTTTATGTGTGTGTGTGTGTGTGTGTGTGTGTGTAAAAGTCTGGAGACCTTTCCTTGCTTGCCACTACAGCTTGACAATATTCCTTCTCCAAGATGGCCTTGTTGCCAGAAAGATGTTCTCACTTGACATTCGCACCAGCCCAAGCTGGCTCTTTGCTCCATGACAAAAGCATTTGCTGTTGTCAAGGCAGAAAGTTTCGGATGGATTGATGGTTCTTTTCCCCTCTTCACTGACAATAGTTCTCTTGGCTGTGTGCAAACAAATTACAGCGTGTAGTTGAACGAAGGAAAACAATCTGTTAAACAGCACCAGCAACAAGGAATGTAACACAGCAGCCAAGGGAAAAACGAGGGGGAGGGATGGTAGGCACGGGAGCCCCGGAAGATGGTGTGAAAAATCACAACAATGCAGAAAAGTGATAATGCGACAGCATGGCATTACTACTACACAAAGACTTATGTGTAGCATAATGCTACGCATAATGCTACGCATAATGCCTTTGCATTCTTGGCATTACTGAAATGGCTGAGATTTCATGTGATGGAGTCATCTGACTTGGGAAGGAAAAAAGGAAAGGAAGGAAGGATATGAGAATAAAAGGAAGGAGGGAGGGAGGAAGAAGGGAAGGGAAGGAGAGGAAGGAAGGCGGGAGGGTGGAAGAAGGGATGGGAAGGAGAGGAAGGAAGAGGGAGGGAGAGAGGAAGAAAGGAGATGGGAAGGAGAGGAAGGAAGAGGGAGGGAGAGAGGAAGAAAGGAGATGGGAAGGAGAGGGAAGAAGGAGGGAGGGAGGAAGGAAGGGATGGGAAGGAGAGGAAGGAAGAAGGGAGGGAGGAAGGAAGGGATGGGAAGGAGAGGAAGGAAGGAGGGAGGGAGGGGTGGGAAGGAGAGGAAGGAAGGAGGGAGGGAGAGAGGAAGAAAGGAGATGGGAAGGAGAGGAAGGAAGGGATGGGAAGGAGAGGAAGGAAGGAGGGAGGAAGGAAGGGATGGGAAGGAGAGGAAGGAGGGAGGAAGGAGGGAGGGAGGAAGAGAGGAAGAAAGGAGATGGGAAGGAGAGGGAGGGAGGGAGGAGATGGGAAGGAGAGAAAGGAAGGAGGGAGGGAGGAAGAAAGGATGAGAATGAGAGGAAGAAAAGAGGGAGGGTGGGAGGAAGGGATGGGAAGAAGAAGGAGGAAGGGGGAGGGAGAGAAGAAGGGAGATGGGAAGGAGAGAGAGAGAGGAGAGAGGGAGGGAGGAGATGGGAAGGAGAGGAAGGAAGGAGGGAGGGAGGAAGAAGGGATGGGAAGGAGAGGAATGAAAGAAGAAAGTGGGAATGAGAGGGAGGGAGGGAGGGGGAGGGAGGGAGGAAGGAAGGATGGAAGGAAGGAGAAATGAGAGGGAGGAAGGGAAGGGGTTGAAGGAAGTTCAGTGTTTTAGCCAACCTCTGATGACAAGCTAGGACAAAAAAGGCAACCAGTCAAACTAACCGTGGCCTTTATGCTGGCGCTGAACTCGACTCTCTGATCTTAAGACGGACACTAGGTGGCACTGCTTTTATGCCTTTCCTTCCCAAAGGGCCTTGACATTTGCAATGCAAAACATGCCCCCCGCGTTCCAGCCCCCTTGTGGCATCAAAGTCATATCTAGCATTGTTCCAATCATCGCTCGCTCATGCATAAATAATGTCGAAAGAGACGTGTCCTGTCGATCACCAGTCCCCTTCTCCCCCCCTGCAGAAATATTCCTCATTACCAAGAAGAAAATCCTCTTTTCACTTGGCATTTGTATGCATTAAAACCAAATCCCTAGATTGTCTTTAAAAAAAAAAACAAAAAAAACAGCTTCTCCATCCTTGTCATTTATGGGGGAAGGGAGGGAATTGTTAAGCACGTCAACATATATGTGTGTGTGTGTGTGTGTGTGTGTTTGTGTGTGTTTTCTTAAGTTTTCGCGGGTACTTCCATGTATGGTATTCAGCTTTGTTCGGGTATTTTCCCACGTCATTATAGTTGTGCTTTTAAAGTTGTAGCAACGTATATATATTCACTTTCCTCCCATCCCCTGTCCCCCCCCAAAAGGAGACTGGAGGAATATATTGAGGGTGGGTATATTACGACTTCATTAAGTTTATATCTTAGTAATCAAATGGAATCATTTCCAGATACCACTGAGAGGAGCTGCCTCCTTAAGTCGTGGGTTGACTTCTTCAGATTCTACTTCCGATGAACTTATTCATCAACCACAACTTATTTATTTGAACCTCAATGTCCAGAGGTAGCATGCTCCTGAACACAGGTAAAAAAAAGTGTAAAAAACCACACCTAGAAAAAGTGCAGAGAAGAACAACCAAGATGATTAGGGGACTGGAGGCTAAAACATATGATGAACGGTTGCAGGAACTGGGCATGGCTAGTCAGGGAAGAGAAGGACCATGGAACAGAAGTTGCCTTCGGAAGTTGTGGGAGCTTCATCACTGGAGGCTTTCAAGAAGGGACTGGACAGCCATCTGTCAGAAATGGTGTAGGGTCCCCTGCTTGGGTGGCGGATTGGACTAGATGATCTACAAGGCCCCTTTCAACGCTATTAATCTGTTTAAAAATCCCAACATCCTGAGCAATAGCAATAGCCCTTAGACTTATATACCGCTTCACAGTGCTTTCCAGCCCTCTCTAAGTGGTTGACAGAGTCAGCCTCTTGCCCCCAACAATCTGGGTCCTCATTTTACCTACCTCGGAAGGATGGAAGGCTGAGTCAACCTTGAACTGGTCAGAATTGAACACCTGGAAGTGGGCAGAGTCAAGGAAGGAAGGAAGGAAGGAAGGAAGGAAGGAAGGAAGGAAGGAAGGAAGGAAGGAAGGAAGGAAGGAGAAGAGAAAGAACAATAGCAATAGCACTTAGACTTATATATCGCTTCATAGTGCTCTAAGTGGTTTACAGAGTCAGCCTCTTGTCCCCAACAATCTGGGTCCTCATTTTACCCACCTTGGAAGGATGGAAGGCTGAGTCAGCCTTGAGTCAATGAGAATCAAACTGCTGGCAATTGGTAGAGTTAGCCTGCAATGCTGCATTCTAATCACTGCATACCATGGATGGATGGATGGATGGATGGATGGATGGGAAAGAAAGAAAGAAAGAAAGAAAGAAAGAAAGAAAGAAAGAAAGAAAGAAAGAAAGAAAGAAAGAAAGAAAGAAAGAAAGAAAGAAAGAAAGAAAGAAAGAAAGAAAGAAGAGAAGAAAAGAAAAAAAGAAAAAAGAAAAGAAAAGAAAAGAAAAAAAGAAAAAGAAAAGAAAAGAAAAAAGAAAAGGAGGAAGAACTAAGGGGGAAAAGAACAACAATAATAAGAGCAATTGCCCTTTGACTTATGTACCTTGTCACAGTGCTTTACAGCCCTCTCTAAGCATTACAGAGCCAGCATATTACCCCCAATAATCTGGGCCCTAGTTAAAGCAGACTACAGCCCCAAGCTCCACTGAATACAAATAATAATAATGAAAGTGGTATGTGCTTTCCTAAGCAACAAATTATTAGATTCCTTCTCTTTTTGATTATCATCGCCGAGCAAAATCTCAGCTGTTCCCGGCTTTGCCTTGGGACTTAGGCGCTACCTAACATAGAAAAATAATTCCAACTTTTCAAAAATACACAACTGAAAAGAAAGACAGAATGCCAGAAGGATGCTGATCAGGCGTAGCAGCAATTGCCCTCAATTTGATTCCTCAAGGAATATTATAGCTATTTTCAAAACGCACCCAGCTCGTGCATACTTTATTCATGGAAGCAGGGAGTGTAAGATGGATCCTCTACCCACTTCAGAAAGCTTTTTTTTTTTCAGAAGACCTGGAGAGTTGGGAGGGACCTTGGAATCCAACCCCACTTGCTCAAGAAGGAATTTCAGACAAATGGTTGTCCGCTCTTTCCTTAAAAACCTCCAGTGCTGGAGCACTTAAAACTTCTGGAGGCAAGTAATTCCGCTGATCGATTGTTCTCACTATCAGGGAATTCCTCCTGAGTTCTAGGTTGCTTCTCTCCTTGATTAGTTCCCCTCCGTTGCTTCTTGTCCTGCCTTCAGGGGCTTTAGGGAATAAGCTGATACCCTCTTCTCCATGGCAGCCCTTCAAATATTGCAAGACTGCTATCATCTCACCCCCTCATCCCTCCCTTGGTTAGACTAGGTTGCACAATGGAAACTTGAAGCTGCTGCTGAACCCCAAGGAAAAATGAAGACTGATATGAAAGACTCCTGCAGATAGCATCAACCAATGGAAAGAAATGATCCTGCTTGGTGGTCAAAACCCCATCAGATCCTCCTGTTTCTTGCTTCGTTGGTTCTTTGTGGCAACTCCGGAGATATCAGAACACTGCTATCATGTCATACAGCTTGTCCACCTGGAACCCACACTATATATCGGAAATTAACACAATTGAGTGGGTTGAGAGGTATTTTTCGAAAAAAGTACTCCACTCCTTCACTCACATTAGTATTCCCTGTACCTCCAGACTCAAAATTTTGGGCCTGGACAATCTGGAACTGCACCACCTGCGGTCCGATCTAAGCATAGTACACAAAATTGTCTGCTACAATGCCTTGCCTGTCAATGACTTCTTCAGTCTCAACGACAATAATACACGGGCCAACAACTGATACAAACTCAAGGTAAACCACTTCAAACTCAATTGAAGAACATATGACTTCAGCCACAGAGGGGTCAACGCCTGGAATGCCATACCTGACTCTGTGGTTACAGCCTCAACCCCTCCCAGCTTCAACCTCAAACTGTCTACTGTGGACCTCACCCCATTCCTAAGAGGTCCTTAAAGGGGGCGTGCATAAGCGCACCAGCGTGCCTACTGTCCCTGTCTTACTGTCCCCATTTATCTGTATTTACTTCCTTTGTTCTTGTTTCTGTTCATACCTATACTTGTTATCTTGTACATGTTTGACAAACAAATAAAAATAAAAATGTCCTTAGTCCTTCTTTTCATTAAACTAGATATATCCAATTCCTGCAACCGTTCATCATATGTTTTAGCCTCCAGTCCCCTTCTGTTGCTCTTCCCTGCACTCTTTCTAGAGTCTCAACATCTTTTTTTTTTTTTACATCGTGGTGACCAAAACTGGATGCGGTATTCCAAGTGTGGCCTCACCAAAGTATTATAAAGTGGCATTAACACTTCACGTGATTCTTGATTCTATCCCTCTGTTAAAGCAGCCTAGGGCTGCACTGGCTTTTTTGGCAGCTGCAGCTGTCAAAACTAGCTGACGAAATAATCGACGAATTAGCAGGCCATCAATTCCACTCGGATTCCATCACGGTGTGAATTCAATTTTAGCAAAGGGATTGCTACCATTCGGCCGGCTTGGGTTTTTCCTCCCCGTTGAAAGTAGGAGTTAGCTTTAAAAGGTCACGGAGAAAATAATGTTCCCCCTTAAATGAAGAATATTAATTTTAAAAAGTGCTTTTTTAAGACTTAGGAACGTGCGTCTTCCGTCTTGCTCCGTTGCAAACATGCAACCCGCATGCATTCATTCTTTCTAAGGGAAGGTGGAAGTGTTTTCAATAATCGTCCTCCAGCTGAATCATAATTTTATGAGCTTTTGTGGTGACAGCATTATATTAGCATTGTTTTAGAAAGGCCATGATGGAGGGTAACCGCGGGCCTAATTGAGAGGGCCCTGTTGTTCTCTCATTATTTTGCTTTAAAAAGCTGCCCCGCCATGGGCATATGAATGACATTTTATTTTTTTTAACTGATTAGATGCATTTTAATCCTGCTGTTCAGCCAAGGACAATCTGGAGGAGGAGGAGGTAGGAGAGGGGGGAAGAAAAAGAATATGAAGAGCCGCTTGCAAGAAGTGGCATGACATTTATGGTATAAAGGAACTAAAACACAGGGGTATTTTAGAAGACATTATATACGGGAGTGGTTAAATTGGGAGAAGATTAAAAGACAATGTTATTTGAAAATTCCAGTCTGGCTATCGACTGTTGAAGCATTTTCTTATCCTATAATATACAAAAAGGAACAAACAGTTAGATATGGTGAAATATTGAATGAAAAGGGTGAACTTAAATCTATACAAAAACTAGAAGAACAAGGTATAAAGATGAATTGGTTTTCATATGCGCAAATACATTCAAGGTATGATAAAGATTCTAAAACAGAAGGTTTCTATGATAAATTGACTGACTTAGATAAGATTTTGACAGGTACTGATGAAAAGGTGGTTAAAAAATTGTATGGATATTTATTAGAAATTAAACTAGAAGAAGAAGTTAAAGAAACTATGATTGCTTGAGGGAACAATCTTGGATATGGGATTGATTTAGAGAAATGGCAAAAATTGTGGTCTCAAAATTATAAAATGACAATGTCAACAGCATATAAAGAAAATTTGTATAAGATGTTTCACAGGTGGCACTTTCCCCCGACAAGAATAGCAAGAATGTTCAAGAATAAATCCGAAAAATGTTGGAAATGTCATCAGATACCTGCCTCATATTACCATATGTGGTGGACTTGTGTGGATGCTAAAAAACACTGGACTAAAATCCACACGTGGTTGGAAAAAATGACAAAAAAGCACATAGATTTGAAACCAGAAATATTTTTATTGGGAATTTTATCTGAAATATATAGTAAAGACTTGAAATACCTGATTGTAAATGTATTAACAGCGGCTAGGATTGTATTTGCTAAAAACTGGAAAAATGAGAAAATACCATCACAGGAGGAAATTATTAAGAAAATATTGGATAGATAGATAGATAGATAGATAGATAGATAGATAGATAGATAGATAGATAGATAAATAGATAGACAGACAGACAGACAGACAGACAGACAGACAGACAGACAGACAGACAGACAGACAGATAGATAGATAGATAGATAGATAGATAGATAGATAGATAGATAGATAGATGATAGATAATTGATGGATGATAGACAAAGATAGAAAGATGATAGAGAGATAGATAATGATAGAGAGAAAATGGCAGGCAGGCAGGCAGGCAGGCAGGCAGACAGACAGACAGACAGACAGACAGACAGACAGATAATGGATGGATGATAGACAAAGATAGGTAGGTAGGTAGGTAGGCAGGCAGACAGGTGCATGGATGGATGGATGATAGACAAAGGTAGGTAGGTAGTTAGGCAGGCAGATGCATGGATAGATGGATGGATGATAGACAAAGATAGATAGAAAGATAGAAAGAAAGAGAGAGAGAGAAAACGACAGACAGACAGACAGATAGATAATGGAAGGATGATAGACAAAGATAGATAGAAAGATAGAGATAGATAATGAATGAGAGAAAGAGAATGATAGATAGATAGATGGGTGGATAGATAGATAGATAGATAGATAGATAGATAGATAGATAGATAGATAGATAGATAGATAGATAGATAGATGATAGACAAATAGAAAGATAGAGAGAGAGAGAGAAAATGACAGATAGAGATAGATAGACAGACAGGCAGGCAGGCAGGCAGGCAGACAGACAGACAGGCAATAGATGGATGGATAGATGGATGGATGGATGGATGGATGGAGAGAGAATGCATATGCAGAAGTCACTTTCTATGAATTCAAGGAAGTCTTCATACTTCAATCAACTTTGCAGACAAGAAGAATGCAGGTTTTTAGTTCTGCTTTAGCCAAACATCTCCCCAGTTGCTTTCAAAGCTGATCCCTTATCTCCGTTTCAAGTGCAGGAGGAGATACTGCCCCTTCTCACAAACCCAGCAATACACTGTTTGTGATGTGCCACGTCTTACTGACAAATACAAACACTCCCCTGCATTCATCTCCTATGCTGCAGTCTTTCCTGGTAATCAATAATATTATGCGAATAGCCCCAAATGGCATACGAGGGCCAGGCACTTGACAAATTAAATTAGCTGCTCTTAATTTTATGATCTTCCTTGTTGATAAAACACACACACACACACACACACACATACACACACAAATATACGAAGATAAACTGTGTCTCCTTAAAAGGATTTTGGTTGGCTTTTTTTTTTTTAAAGAAAGATTTACCGTACTCACATAGCAAGAAATTAAATTATAAAGATTTGTGGCTTGGAAGAAAATGGCAGAAGGATTGGAAAAGTGGGCTGTCTGTTTTTCTCCCCTTTAATTAAGAAATGGTCTTTTATGTCACTGAAGTACCTAAGAGATTCAGGTCACTTCTGCTTCTAAAGAATATAAAACATGAGAAATTCAGTTAAGGCAGAGGTGGAAAAGAAAGAAAGATCCATGGCTTTGGATCAAAGGCTGTGAAAAACCAGGGAAAAGATCCCTGTAGAACTTGTGAAGCAGACTGAGTCTAAACCAGCTCTCAAAAATTTATCTTGAAATGTATGGCTTGGGTCCTTGGAGACCATCTAGTCCAGGGGTTGTCAAACTCAAGGCCTGCGATGTGGTCAGATCCAGGCCGTGGGGCCGTGCTGGAAAATGTAAGGAGCCCAGCCCTGTGTGACTTTGGCTTGAGGTGAGTAATGTTTGAGGCACGGCAATCCACTCTGGTGCACCTATCAGCTGAGCTACAAACAAAGGAAATATAGGATAGGAAAAGATGGGGGTGGGTAGGCGGGGCCAATTGAAGCGTTACCAGATCACGACAACCAGTGCGAACCGGCAGCATACCACCACTGCTTGCGAGCTGGATTTGGCCTGCAATGTGGTCAGATCCAGCCCATGGTGCCATCCTCAACTACCCAATGTGAAGAGGAAAGATCAGGCCAGCAGTTTGGGGGAGTGGCTTCAATCTGGCCACGCCCACCCAGTCGGCCATGCCCAGGGAATGGCATCCAGGTGGCCACACCACCCATCGACCACACCCACCCAGTCATGAATGAAATTGTCTAATCCTTTGCCCAGGTTGCAAAGACAGGGCTGGGCTGCTGGGGGTCTGCAGGGGTTCGGAAGAGCCCTTTAGCTAAGATCCTGTGCAGTTTGGAGAACTCCCCCCAATCCCACTGGCTGGCCCTGCCTATCCCTCCTCTCCCCTCCCAGGAGCCCCCATGTGGCCCATTTTGGATACAGGTAAGTGCAGGGTGCACACGGAGGCTCAACGAGGGCGAAAAATGGGCCTCCAGGAAGTTTGGGAAGGTAAGAAATGGTTCCATTTCCTGCTTCCAAAGAGCCTCCGGAGTCTGAGGAGGCCATTTCATCCTCCCGGAGGCTCAAGGAAAGCCTCCAGAGGCTGGGGAGGGTGAAAACGCCCCCTCCCACTGCGGTGCAGGAGGACGACTAGGCCACACCCACCCAGCAACCGGGCAGAGAACTCCTTACTAAAATTTTTGAATGGAGGAGGACTAATCCGAAAGCATCTATTATTATACCTCCTGAATCTCTGGGAGGAACCATACAAGAGGCTACAGATCCATTAAGGTCCATCTCAATGGTTTCTAAAAGTCATAAGTGTTCAACAATGAATGCCACAGCTGCCAAAAAAAGCCAATGCAGCATCAAGATCATGAGAAGTGATATTACCACTCTGTACTGCACTGGTGAGGCCACACTTGGGCTACTATGTCCACTTGTGGTCGCCAGAAGATGCTGAGAAAAAGACTGCAGAGAAGAGAAACAAAGATGGTTTATATATTTTGCTGTTTTGATGTGCTGTTGCACATCAACCTTTTTGTACCAGGGACCAGTTTCAAGCACAAACACTTTTTCAAGGACCGGGGGGAGAATCCGAGTTTGGTGGTTTGCTTGCAGGCGTTTCATTACCTGACTAGGTAACATCTGATGTTGTTACCTAGTTGGGTAATGAAACATCTGCCAGCAAACCACCAAGTTCAGGGAGCGCCTCGGCCTGCCTCCTCAGCCCCATCCCTCAGGTGTCTCCCTCCCTCCCTCAGGTGTCTGCCTCGTTCCTCTCTCAGTCGCTCTCTCGCTGCTCCACCAGCCCAGGAAGAAACTGCTTCAAAGAAGCCGGGGGTGGCTTTTCCTGTCGGCGCAGCTCCTCCGAGCGCCCGCACCCCCACCCCACCTGCCGCACGCGTTCAATCCACAGTGCTCCGTTCTGCCTGCCTGCCTGCCTGCCTGCCTGCCTGCCTGCCTTCGTTCGGAGCAGCTTCGGCTGATAAAAAGAGGCGAATAGTTATTATTCTCAGCGAAGCTGCTCCCAAACAACCAGACAGGCAGGCAGGCAGAACGGAGCACTGAATTGAAGTGCGCACGGGCGGCGGGGGGGTGAACGGGCACTTCGAGGAGCTGCGCCGACAGGAAAGCCACCGCCCCGGCTTCTTTGAAGCAGTTTCTTCCTGGGCTGGTGGAGAAGTGAGAGAGCGACTGAGAGAGGAACGAGGCGGGAGGAAACGCAAGCCACTGAGCTGGAGAGTAGGACAGGCTTTGGTTGCTTCCTCCCTCCCCTTCTTTCCTTTGTGTCCTTGATCCCCATCCCAGCAGCATTCACCGAAGGCGAAGAAAGCCGCCATTTTTTTTTTTTTGCGGCCCGGTACAGAGTGCTCCACGGACCGGGACCTGTCCGCGGACCGGTGGTTGAGGACCCCTGTGCTGTTGGATTCACCTGTGAGACCTTACTTGGAAATGGGGTGTGAAAAGGAGTAGGATCATAGGATCTGGTGAACCTGTGGGTTCATTTTTTTTACCTGGCCCCATTTGCCACCTGAGGTGAGGAGGAGGAGGAGGAGGAGAAATGGGAAGGAAGGAGGAGGACAAGTATGAGGAGAAGGACAAGGAGGAGACGAAGGAAGAAGAAGGAGGAGGAGGAGGAGGAGGAGGAGGAGGAGGAGGAGGAGAAGAGAAGAAGAAGAAGAAGAAGAAGGAAGGAGAAGGAGAAGAAGAAGAAGAAGAAAAAGAAGAAGAAGGAGAATGAGGAGGAAGAAGAGAAGGAGAAGAAGGAGGAGAAGGAGAAGAAAGAAGGAGAAGGAGAATGAGGAGGAGGAAGAGAAGGAGGAGAAGGAGAAGCACAAGGAGGAGGAGGAGGAGAAATGGGAAGGAGAAGGAGAAGCATAAGGAGGAGGAAGAGGAAGAAGTGAAACAGGAAGGAGGAGGAAGAGAAGAAACAGAAGGAGGAGGAGGAGCAGGAGGAAGAGAAACAGGAGAAGGAGGAGGAGTAGCACGAACCAAGGATTGCACTGTTCATAATGGATAGTTAGCGTCCTGCAGATATCTCGCCCATTTCCTTGCAGAGGGGAGAATTTTGTTTCAGCCCTGACCTGCTAGAAAAACCCAGAAGGCAGTGGCAGGTTTGGAAAGCTTAACCTCGACGCTTTGCAACACAGCAGTCCAGCTCTTCAGGGAAGTTGACTTCCTTGTTCTCTGTGGAAAGTTAAGGCTCTGCCGGGGGATTTCTCGATGGTTTTATATATTTGGTTGTTTCAACGTGTTGTTGGGTTCCTGTGCGAGACCTTACTTGGAAACGGGGTGTGAAAAGGAGAAGAACCACAGGATCCGGTGATCTCGTTGTTCCCTTTTATGCAACACCGAGGATGAGTTTTTCTCTTCCTCCATTCAGGCAATCAAGACTTTGCCGAGAAACTTCCATAAATCAGCCGAGGTCAAGTAGAAAAATCAAGAAATGGGTCCTTGGCCTCCCCCTTTTTTCCCCCGTCCCTTTGATCTCTGCTGAGATTTTCAAAAATAAAACTGCAGCTAAAAGGCCTTGTTCAAGTTGAGGGTTTTTGGGCTTTGCAGGGTGTTTTCTTCTTTTCTTTTCTTTTCTTTTCTGTTCTCCTTTTAAAGGAGAGGGCGTGCAAGAGAGGTGAGAGCTCAATGCTACCTGATTAAAAGTGGCTCTTGCTGGGTGCAGCTTTTAAAGGCGCCTCTTCCGGCTGGCTTCAGCTAACTCATTTTGAGCAGAAATCAATGGGAAAACTGGAGCAGCAATTGCTCACGCTGACTCAAAAGTGGGAAGAAGGGAAGGAAGGAAGGGAGGGAAGGAAGGAAGGAAGGAAGGAAGGAAGGAAGGAAGGAAGGAAGGAAGGAAGGAAGGAAGGAAGGAAGGAAGGAGGGAGAAGGAGGAAGGAGAGAGAGGAAGGAAGGGGAAGGGAAGGAAGGAAGGAGGAACAGAAGGAAGGAAGGAAGAGAAGGAAGGAAGGAAGGAAGGAAGGAAGGAAGGAAGGAAGGAGGGAAGGAAGGAAGGAAGGAAGGAAGGAAGGAAGGAAGGAAGGAAGGAAGGAAGGAAGGGGAAGGAGGGAACAGAAGGAAGGAAGGAAGGAAGAAAGAAGGAAGGAAGGAACAGGGAAGGAGGGAGAAGAGAAGGAAGGAGGGAGGGGGAAGGAGGAAGGAAGGAAGGGGAAGGGAAGGAGGGAACAGAAAGAAGGAAGAAGAGAGAGAGGGAGGAAGGAAGAAAGGGAGCGAGAGATGTAGGAAGGAAGGAGGGAAGGAGGAAAGAAGGAAGGAAGGAAAGAAGGAAGGGGAAGGGAAGGAAGGGGAGGAGGGAACAGAAGGAAGGAAGAAGAGAAATAGGGAGGGAGGGAGGAAGAAAGGGAGGGACGTAGGAAGGAAGGAGGGAAGGAAAGAAGGAAGGAAGGGGAAGGGAAGGAGGGAACGGAAGGGAGGGAGGAAGAAGAGAGAGAGGGAGGAAGGAGGGAGGGAGGAAAAGGGGTTAAAAATACGAAATTAATCTGGAGAGATTTTCTGTCCAATGCAGGTAAACCAAGCTGCATCTGTTGCCCATCTTGTGGTTAAAATTCAATCAAATGTTTATAAGACTGGAGAAGGGATGGATGGATGTACATGTGTGTGTTGATCCATTTTTTACCTGGCCCCATTTGCCACTTGAGGGGAGGAGGAGGGGGAGGAGGAGGAGGGCTTAGCCTCTTCAGAATGGGTGGTTAATGTCTGGCAGATACCTCGCCTGTTTCTTGCAGAGGAGGGAATTGTGTTTCAGCCCTGACCTGCTAGGAAACCCCAGCCTCTCTCCAGAAAGCAGGCCATCATCACAAATGCACTTCTCTGGTTTCTGGATTTCCGTTGCTAGGAAAAGAAATTCAGTTTCCAAGGATCCTCAGGGAGAGAAAGACAAATTACAAAGAATTATGCCGAGTTGTTATATTCCCACTTGAGGAAAGAAACAACTAACTAAGGGAACCAAGTCAATTATTTCTTGCAAATGAAGCCGAGAGGAGAGTTTCGTCTAGATTTTCCATCCCCCTCACCCCTTATCCATTTTCATTCTGACTGTGAACAGAAAATGGGCTTTTGAATTGCCTTCCTTAAGCAGGAGAGAATTTCAGTTGGACTTTTTCGGTGTGGGAAATTGTGTTTTCCTTACTGTTTAAGAAGAAAACGGTCAAGGGAAGAGGGTGGATGCCTTTTGCTATTGAAACAATCCTCTTTGGGGAACAGAGTGATGTCAGGGTGAAGGTGTTGGACTAGGAGGGACAGGGTTCAGGTTGTAAGTTCCCTTGAGTGGCAGAAACTCCCTCGTTAACTTTGAACCAGGAAGGAAAAGAAAAAGAGAAGGAAGGGAGCAAGGAAGGTTGAGAAAGAGAAGGAAGGGAAGGGAAGGGGAGAAGGAAGGAAAGGGAGGAAGGAAAAAGAAGGAAGGAAGGGGAAGGGAAGGGGAGAAGGAAGGACGGAAGGAGGAAAAGGAAGAAAGGAAAGAAGGAGGGAGGAAAGGAAGGAAGGGGAAGGGAAGGGGAGGAGAAAGGAAGGAGGGAAGGTGGGAAGGGGAAAGGAGAGAAAGGGAAGGAGGAAATGGAGGGAGGGGAAGGGAAGGAAGGGGAAGGAAGGAAGGAGAAGGAAGGAGGAAAAAGAAAGGAAAGAAAAGGAAGGAGGGAAAAAGAAGGAAGGGGATGGGAAGGGGAGAAGGAAGGAAGGAGGGAAAAGGAAGAAAGGAAAGAAGGAGGGAGGAAAGGAAGGAAGGGGGAAGGGAAGGGGAGGAGAAAGGATGGAGGGAAGGTGGGAAGGGGAAAGGAGAGAAAGGGAAGGAGGGAAATGGAGGGAGGGAGGGAAAAGGAACGAAGGAAGGGAAGGGGAGAAGGAAGGAAGGGGAAGGGAAGGAGGGAAAAGGAAGAAAGGAAAGAAGAAGGAAGGAGGGAAAGAAGAAGGAATGGGAAGGGGAGAAGGAAGGAAGGAAGGGGAAAGGAAGAAAGGAAGAAGGAGGGAGGAAAGGAAGGAAGGGGAAGGAAGGGGAGGAGAAAGGATGGAGGGAAGGTGGGAAGGGAAAGGAGAGAAAGGGAAGGAGGGAAATGGAGGAAGGAAAAGGAAGGAAGGGAAGGAAGGGAGAAGGAAGGAAGGGGAAGGGAAGGAGGAAAAGGAAGGAAGGAAAGAAGAAGGAAGGAGGAAAAGAAAAGGGGATGGAGGGGGAGAAGGAAGGAAGGAAGGAGGGAAGGAAGAAAGGAAAGAAGGAGGAGGGAAGGAAGGAAGGGGAAGGAAGGGGAGGAGAAAGGATGGAGGGAAGGTGGGAAGGAAAGGAGAGAAAGGGAAGGAGGGAAATGGAGGGAGGGAGGAAAGGAAGGAAGGGGAAGGGAAGTGGGAGAAGGAAGGAAGGGAGAAGGGGAAGGAGGGAAAAGGAAGAAAGGGAGAAGAAGGAAGGAGGGAAAAAGAAGGAAGGGGGAGAAGGAAGGAAGGAAGGGGAAAGGGAAAGGGAAGGAGGAAAAAGAAAGGAAGGGGGAGGAGAAAGGAAGAAGGAAGAGAAGTGGGAGAAGGGAGGGAGGGCCCTTGGAGAATGGCTGTCCAACAGAGAGGGGAAAAAAGAAGATACCCTCCCCTTCTCTAATCTAAATGAGCCTGGATTTCCAGATCAGGAAAAAGCAGAATATTTCGATTAGGTTTGACCTCCAATTGCTTTGCTTTTTGACAGCTGTCTTGTCTCACGTACCCGTCTGGTTTGCAAAGGAATTACGTGTCTGCCCTTCCGTGCTGCTGTTATCACTGCAGCACTTCAGATGGACGACCAATGTTTTTGGGGGATATGCATAATTCTGATTCCACAACCTGCCGAGTGGATTTGTTAGCTGTTCTTAGCTTTTACAAGCCCGCCAAGACTAATAGTGGCAATAAATACAGCCACCTCATGTCTAAGTGGCAGATAATTATCTTTCCAGGGAATATATGCTGTCACCGTGGAGAAAAAATGTTATTTTACCATTCTTTATAAGGGACAAAAGGGTGGGTTTTAAAATATGGATGTTGGAAACATCAGCCTGCAAATTGCAATTCCTTTGGTGACTTAATATTACAGGATTGTCCCTCACAAATCAAAAAAACTGGAGTTGGAAGACTGGGGGAAAAAACCCAACCATATGCAACTGGTTTTCGTTTGAGCGCCATTTCTGTCTTTTCATTGAAAAAATATTGAGGGTTCCTTTCTTCAAAACAGACAAGAGGAAGGAGAAATAAAGAAATGATTTCACTGTAATGCAATAAAGTTGACTCAGCCTTCCATCCTTCCAACGTCAGTAAAATGAGGACCTGGATTGTTGGGGGCAAGAGGCTGACTCTGTAAACTGCTTAGAGAGGGCTGTAAAGCACTGTGAGGCGGTATATATGTCTAAGTGCTTTTGCCCTTCCTTCCTTCCTTCCTTCCTTCCTTCCTTCCTTCCTTCCTTCCTTCCTTCCTTCCTTCCTTCCTTCCTTCCTTCCTTCCTTCCTTCCTTCCTTCCTTCCTTCCTTCCTTTGTGCACAGTGGTTAGAATGCAGCATTGCAAGCTAACTCTGCTCACTGCCAGGAGTTTGATCCTGACAGGCTCAAGGTTGACTCAGCCTTCCCTCCTTCCGAGGTGGGTAAAATGAGGACCCAGATTGTTGGGGGCAAGAGGCTGACTCTGTAAACCGCTTAGAGAGGGGGTGTAAAGCACCGTGAAGTGGTATATGTGTCTAAGTGCTATTGCTATTCAACACCATCTGACTTTTTCCCTCCAAATCGTGGGTTAGCACAACGTATAAACTCAACCCGTGTTTGCAATCAAAGCTCCCCTCGCTTTCTCCCAAATTGGCTCATGTTTTGTTTTAAATATTCATTTCCAAAAGAGAATCATCCTTGGCCAAGCTAAATTACATTTACAAGTCATGCTGTAGTCAATCAGGACCAAATCTTTCTCCTATGTATATAGTTACCATATTAATGTCACCATTAGTGAATGCTGCGTATTTATGTATATTGGATCATTTCTATGTAAAAGTTGCAAGGGGCGCAATATCCAGGTTGATGTCTATGGAGGCTCTCAGTCATCCAGGCCATGATCGTCCCAAAGGTGCTTTTCTTTCAAGAGACAATTGGATTTTCTGGGTTTTCTTTGAAGGTGTTTTGCTTCTCACCCAAGAAGCTTCTTCAGCTCTGACTGGATGGTGGGGAATGGAAAGTTGCTTTCATTGAAACCCTTCCATTTCCCCACCATCCAGTCACCTCCAAATGAGATGAGAAAAGTGCTCCGTTGGTCAGCGGGTCTTACCAATTTTAAGAACCTTTTTTGCCAGGACTGTTAAGAAAATCACTGCTGTTGTTAAGTGAATCATAATCATTAAGGGAGTCCAACTTCCCCCATTGACTTTGCTTGTCAAAGGTAGCTGGGAAGGTCACAAATGGTGACCAGGGGATCCTGCAAATGGTTTTCATGCCGAAGACAGTACTAGAACTCACGTCTCCTGGTTGCTAGGTGAGCACCTTTCGTGCCAAAGGCAGTACTAGAACTCACAGTCTCCTGGTTGCTAGGTGAGCACCTTTCGTGCCTAAGACAGTACTAGAACTCACAGTCTCTTGGTTTCTAGGTTGAGCACCTTAAACTGGACACTGAAAACACTGTGAAATCTATTTTCTTACGGAACATTTAGTTATTAGCTGCTTTTCCAGGTAGCTTAAATTCCAATAAAAAAAATGCAAGGAGCCAGCCATAGTGAAAATCCTGTCCGTGGTTTTCTAGTACACCCTCACTTAGTTTACTGACCCATTGGCTGGTTTTCAATTGTATGACAAACTGACCAAGGACAGGTTGAGTTTTCCCCAAAGGTGGCTTCAAACCAGAGCTCAGTGTCTTTGTCCATCAGCTGATGTCACGCTTGAGCCTCTCCAGTGACAATTTTATAAATTCGGAAAAACCTAATGCAATCCACACTTTGAGCAAATTTGCAGAGTCGTATGGTAAGCACCTTGTGATACCTGCGTAATATATTCATGAAGACGGATGGCTCAGCCAAAGGAGAGCATTGGGGCACAGCTTCGCAGAGCATTTAAAGCCACGTTTTGTTCAGTCTGTTCTTTGACAAGCAAGAGACAAACTCTGTGAAGTGAGAAAAAAAGGAGGAAGGCGAGCCATCTCTGTCTGGAACAAAGCAGCTGCATAGTCATGGATCAGCATGATTAGAATCTCAATAAACTGAGTTCTGATGCATCATCTGATTTTGCACGTGTGTATGTAGATAAATAATGTGATGATTCGGGGTGTGGCATGAAGGCAACACAGTCAGATAAGCAGTAGGAGTCTCTTTATTATCTCCAACTTTGCCCCCAGTGCCCAGGTTACCTTCTGGCTGGAGAAAAACTCTCCCAGGAACAGCCTTTGACTGCAGAAAATTAAGTCCAAAACATGAGCAACACAAACTGTAACTTAAAATCCAAACAAGCGAAAATGAAGTAATTAGTTTGGTAGAGCAGGAGCAAGAATTCCAGACTTGAAGGCACAGCAACACTCACACGGTTGGGAAGATGCCAGGAACACAGATAAGCCACAACAACACAGGATAAAGTCACGTTTGCTCCCAGCAGCCTGTCATACTCAGCCTGCCTTTCTTATTAACTCCCTTCCCAGCTGTGGCTAATGAAGGGAATCAGGGCCCTTTTCTCCCCCGTAAGCCATGCAACTCAAGTTTCTCTCTTCTCCATTCTTCCCTGTGTGCCCTAGGATGAAGAGGAGCTGGGCCTGGTTCGTCCTCTGAACTCCCTCTCCCTTGTTCTATCCCTGCTCTGCCCAGCCAGGCTTTGCCCTTCCCCAGCCTCCTCCTCCACAGTCAACGGACCCACACTCCCACTCCCTGTCAACTTCTCTGGCTTCCTCCTTGGATTCGGACTCTGACAGGGGCATGACAAAATATAATCAGTTGAGTTGAATTCATCCATTGTTAGAAGAATAGATTGTTGATGAATGAGTGTCATTAATAGCTAGACAGGTGTGAGCAAGTAGTTGACCTTCAGACACAATGAGCTTCAACTCTCGTGGTCATTTGCAATGGGCCACTCTTGCTAGAACTGATGGCTCTTGACTCTTAACACAACGTCCTGCTTCTTAATTCCTCAGGGTTGGGATTGTCTGATCCAATAAGACTTCCTGTCTTTATCGTGACAAGTAGTCCTTGACTTACGACCGCAATGGAATAAAAGTGGAACAAAAAATAAAAATAATAAAAAATAAAAATAAAAATGAACAAATAAATTTCTGTGGCTAAGCAGGACAGTTGTTGAGTGGGTTTTTTTTTTTGCCCCATTTAATAACCTTTCTTGCCACAGTTGTTAAGTGAATCACTAAGGAGAAAGTTCCTAACAGTGAGGATATTTAACCAGTGCAACAGCAGCTTGCCACCAGAAATCGTAGGCTCTCCATCACTGGAGGATTTTAAGAAGAGACTGGACAGTCACTTGTCTGAAAGGGTATAGGGTCTCCTGCTTGAGCCAGGGGCTGGACTAGAAGACCTCCAAAGTCCCTTCCAGCTTAGATAGATAGATAGATAGATAGATAGATAGATAGATAGATAGATAGATAGATAGATAGGAAGGAAGGAGAAGGAAGGAAGGAAGGAAGGAAGGGAGAGAGGGGGAGAGAGAGAGAATGGACAGTCACTTAGAGATGGTATAGGGTCTCTTGCTTGAACAGGGGGCTGGACTAGAAGACCTCCAAGTTCCCTTCCAACTTCTATTCCATTCCATTCTATTTTCCATTCTATATTCTGCTCTGCTCTGCTCTACTCCACTCCACTCCATTCTATATTCTATATTCTATTCTATATTCTATTCTATATTCTATTCTATATTCTATTCTACTCTGCTCTACTCTATTCTATTTTATTTTTTATTCTATTCTATTCTGTTCTGTTCCGTTCCGTTCTATATTCTATTCTATAATCTTTTCTACTCTCTACTCTACTCTACTCCGCTCCACTCCACTCCACTCCATTATATAGAATATATTCTATTCTATATTCTATTCTACTCTGCTCTACTCTTATTATATTCCATTCCATTCTATATTCTATTCTGTATTCTATTTTACTCTGCTCTGCTCTGCTCTGCTCTGCTCTACTCTACTCTACTTTACTCTATACTACTCTATTCCATTCCATTCCATTCCATTCTATATTCCAGTCTATATTCTATATTCCATTCTATATTCTATTCTACTGTAGTTGTTACATTAGTAATACTGTTTTTAAGTGAATCTGGTTTCCCTACTGCTTATTAGAAGGTCACAATAGGGGATCAGGTGATTCCTGGACACTACAACTGTCATAAATCTGAGCCAGTTGCCATGCATCTGAATTTTGATCACATGGCCATGGGGATGCTGCAAAGGTCGTAAGTGTGAAAAATGGTCATAAGTCATTTTTCCCCATGCCATTGTAACTTTGAATGGTCACTGAACAAACTCTCGTAAGTCTTCAGCAACCGAGTGGTCCATGTCTGGAATACTCAACCTGACTCTGTAGTTTCTTCCCCAAACCCCAAAAACTTTAACCCTAGATGGTCTACTATTGACCTCACCCCTTTCCTAAGAGGTCTGTAGGGGGCGTGCATAAGCGCACCAACGTGCCTACCGTCCCTGTCCTATTGTTTCTTTTATTTTTCTTATATGTACCCATTTCATGTATTCATAACTATGTTTTTACTTGTACCTATTATCTTGTAAGCAATTGACAAAAATAAAATAAATAGGTCTACCTGTGTTTATTTATTTTAATGTTTACTCATGTGAATTATTTAATCCTTTTTATATGGATGCTTTTTCTTGTTTCTCTAGTTTTGAAATTTTCTTGCAGTTATAATCGTACTTGAATTGTAATTCCAAAAGAGTCATTGATTGAGATTATCAGCTATTGGAAACAATCAATAAATAATGGTTTTTGCCCTCCCTGCATCCAATATTATCTCTGTAAGTGGATGTCGCTTTTGTACAAATAGGGAGAGCAAACGAGAATGTTCCTTTGGAGGTGGCAGATAGACTGATGGTCTTTAATCCATAAAAGACAACCAGTTCTGATAGCATTTTGATCATCTTGATTACAGCCTGCCAAGAATCTGTTTTGTTTCTTCCTCTTGAGCAATTAATTTTTAAAAATCCAATCTGTATGAATGGTGCCCTTCTGATCAGTTTTCAAAATGAGAAGAAATCTAATTTTCTGCTCAGATGCGTCAGAATTACTATTGTTTGACACCACTCAGCTAAGAAAAGTCTGGGCAAAATATTTATGCCAGCCACATAAAAGTATCTAGTGTGAACATTTTTTTAATGTGTCCATCTTATTCATCTCAGGAGATAAATATTCTCCGGAGAAACTTGGCCACAGGCAAAGTTGGCTACACAAGCTGCATTATCTAAATTTGCTCTTCTTAGAATTAATGGCAGGCATTTCTTAATTCCCCAGAGGACTTCAAAAGCTCTCGCCTTGTCTCTTGACAAAAATAAAGCCAAGTGAAGTTAAAGATGCTCAAATATTTACTCATATTTACTCAATATTTACTCAAAATACTTACGTGTTCATCTGCAAGAACAGAAGCTTCGTGTAAGCAAATCTTAAATATAAGTAGAATTACTTTGGGATTGTGCGAAATGATATCTTCAATTACAGGACAATGGTCAGGACAGGCAGAGCCTGAGGGTGGAGTCAAGAGAGTAATCAGCCCAGAGACAGTGCTGTCAGGATTCCAGCAGTTACCCCCATTTAAATCGTGAGTCTCGAGCCAAACTCTCAAAACTTAAAAAGGATTTATTGGGAATTAACATGTCCGGCACTGCCTGGGTGTAGCCGTCTCTGAGACACATCATTCATTGTCACCCTTGACCCTGGTTTTCCCCCACCCCTCTGGGTGTATTGTAATTCACATTCTCCAATGGGACACATCCATAGCCAAGAGCCACCAGTCGTGCTCTCCAGCTAGAATTTTGCCTGGCTGAAACTTCAGTCACCTAGTTACTATCTTTGAAAAACTATTTATGGAATGCACCTTCTGTTTCCGAACAGCTGCACTGCTCCCCCCATCTCTTTCTGTTGGCAACTCTAAAAAGACCATAGAAATGTTTTATGAATTGACAACAATGCTGAATTGGACAACTGAGGTCATGGTTGTCCCAAAAGTGCTTTTTTCTTTTTTTCAAGAGGCAGCTGGACTTTCTGGTTTTTCTTTGAAGGCGTTTTGCTTCTCATCCGAAAAGATTCTTCAGTTCTGAAGTTCGGAGAATTGAAGAAACCTTTTGGATGAGAAGCTTCAAAGAGAAAAAAAACCCAAGAAAGTCCAGTTGTCTTTGGAAAAAAACATCTTTGGGGCTAGAGTTCACATCCTATCCTGGCCAGTTTTCTGTCTTGCATCTGTAGTACAGCTAAGGAAGGCTTTTAGGTCTACAGAAAAAGACAATCATTTCCTCAAGAAATGCATATTTGCAGTTGTATTTCTAGTCAACCCCTGTTTCTATTTCTCCTGTGACCTTAGACTATCATCAACAATCAGTGGAAGGATATGAAATAAATATGACACTCGAGAGATTCCCCAACGTATACAGATGGAAATAACTCAAGGTAAAGACTCACTTCATACTCCCATTTCGTTCTTTGAAATCAGAAGGTCTGTTTTAAAGGGCTTGGAAAATAATGAAACTCTGCCTTGTTACCCCCTTGCCAGAAGGACAATCAAAGGTGGTGTTAACTTCTTTGTAAGTGTGGATGAGTGAGAATTCCATTTGATTGGTTTCTTTTTAATGGAAATTTCACAGAAATGACGGTATGTCATTTATTCTTCATAAAAGTTGTGGAATAACTTTGAAATGCAAATGATAGATAGATTAGATAGATAGATAGATAGATAGATAGATAGATAGATAGATAGATAGATAGATAGATAGATAGATGAATTGGTTGATTAAATAGATTAGATTAGATTAGATGGATGGATGAATTGATTGATTAGATAGATTAAATTAGATGGATGTATGGAGCTATGGATAAATTGATTGATTACATAGATCGATAGATAGATAAGATTAGATTAATTAGATTAGATTAGATTAGATTAGGTGGATGAAATGATTGATTAGATAGATTGATCGATTGATTAGATGGATGGATGGATGAATTGATTGATTACATAGATAAATTAGATAGATGGATTAAATAGATTAGATGGATGGATTAGATATATAGATGATAGACAGACAGAGAGATAAAGATAGAGTTAGAGACAGATAGATAAAACTATCTCTGATTATCATGATGACCAAAATGAGAGCTATCATCCTTCTGGTTTCCTGGTAATCCTCATCTTTGGCAAAGTCTCACAAGGTCTTCTGCACATTGGAAAAACCTTTATTTGTTGCATATTTTGGGCATACAGTTTGGAGAGTTTATGGAAATTGATGGCCATTAAAAAAAAATCAGGAAATGACAGTTTGATCCTAGAGGTGCTCCATTCATCTTTCTGCTTCCCTCAAAATAATATTGAAAAAGTCATCACAAATGTATTTCCATTATAAAAAAATTGGACTGCAAAAAAACATTTAAAAAAAGAAACCCAATCCATCATACCGTTCAATCAAAAGAGATATGGCCATTCTAATAAACATGAATTATTGGTTGTCAGTTTTGCTTTTTTCTATTTTGCACAAACCCTTAGCGGCAACAACTGATATTTGCTGAAAATCCATATAGTTAGCATGTGAGGGAGCATTCCAATGTCTAGTTAAGTTTAACAAGAGTTGCCATAATATAAAATATCAATCAGAGTGCCTGTATGAAAGAGAAATACTTCACTTTGTGTTTTGTTTTGTTTTTTGCGTTGCTCCGATTGAGAAAAGTAACTTTGGATAGAAGACATTTTTCTCAAAATAAGGATATTCCCAACATTGTCTCAAAATGTTTGTCAAGACAGACCATCCCACCCCAGCACTTATCAAAGCATTGAAGAGGATTATGTTGCCTTATAGCAGAGGTCTCCAAACTTGGCAACTTTAAAACTTGTGGACTTCAACTCACAGAATTCTGGGAGTTGAAGACCACAAACATAGCTGGCTGGAGAATTCTGGGAGTTGAAATCCACAAACATAGCTGGCTGGAGAATTCTGGGAGTTGAAATCTACAAGCATGTGCTGGAGAATTCTGGAGTTGAATCACAGCATGCTGGCTGACGGTTGAACGCATGCTGCTGGAGAATTCTGGGAGTTGAAATCCACAAGCATAGCTGGCTGGAGAATTCTGGGAGTTGAAGTCCACAAGCATAGCTGGCTGGAGAATTCTGGGAGTTGAAGTCCACAAGCATAGCTGGCTGGAGAATTCTGGGAGTTGAAATCCACAAGCATAGCTGGCTGGAGAATTCTGGGAGTTGAAATCTACAAGCATAGCTGGCTGGAGAATTCTGGGAGTTGAAGTCCACAAGCATAGCTGGCTGGAGAATTCTGGGAGTTGAGGACCACAAGCATAGCTGGCTGGAGAATTATGGGAGTTGAAGTCCACAAACATAGCTGGCTGGAGCATTCTGGGAGTTGAAATCTACAAGCATAGCTGGCTGGAGAATTATGGGGTTGAGACCACAAACATAGCTGGCTGGAGAATTCTGGGGTTGACCACAAGCATAGCTGGCTGGAGAATTCTGGGAGTTGAAGTTCACAAACATAGCTGGCTGGAGAATTCTGGGAGTTGAAGTTCACAAACATAGCTGGCTGGAGAATTCTGGGAGTTGAAGTCCACAAGCATAGCTGGCTGGAGAATTCTGGGAGTTGAAGTCGACCCATCTTAAAGTTGCAAACATTGAGAAACACTGGTATAGGGTCTCCTGGTTGAGCAGGGGGTTGGACTAGAAGTCCTCCAAGGTCCCTTGTACTTTTATATGTTCTATCTTATATAAAGCTGAACTGACAATGCATCTTTCAAGATTGCCCACAGGGGAAAAGCAACATGGTGCTCTTCGGGGGCTTTGAAATTCATCTCAAATGACTCTAGATCTCTGTCAATTGATAGAGATTTTTCTGAGTTTCTTGTCAGTTTTTTGGTTAATGTTGGGAATTAGTATTGTGTCAACATTTACTCCTTTTTTTCATTACTGCGATGGAAAAATAAGTTGCTTCCATTGAAGAGGGAGGGGAACAGGAAAGCAGACAATATTTAGGGTGATCATATTAGATATTTATTGAAGCCATAAAGAAGCTGAGATTTAGGATGGTGATATTGATGTGTTTTACAAGAAGGGAGCCAAGAGAGAAGCTTATATCATCTTTAATTCTACTCCTCTCTCCCTTTTCATTTTTGCCTTACTGTTCTTCGTTTTCCTTATTTTAACTACTTAAAATTTGTATTGTTTCTGGAAGAATGTCTTTAATTAAAAGAGGAGGAGGAGGAGGAGGAGGAGGAGGAGGAGGAGGAGGAGGAGGAGGAGGAGGAGGAAGAAGAAGAAGAAGAAGAAGAAGAAGAAGAAGAAGAAGAAGAAGAAGAAGAAGAAGAAGAAGAAGAAGAAGAAGAAGAAGAAGAAGAAGAAGAAGAAGAAGAAAGAAGAAAGAAGGGGAGGAGGAGGAGAAAGAAGAGGAGGAGGAAGAAGAAGAAGGAAGAGGAGGAGGAGGAAAAAGAAGAAGAATGAGGAGGAGGAGGAGGAGGAGGAGGAGGAGGAGGAGGAGGAGGAGGAGGAAAATTTAGGATTAAGTCAAGAATTGGTTAACCATTTTTGAAACAACTATGCATATCCTCAGATCCTTGCTACCTTTAATTAGTATTATTTCAATCGAATAAATCAATAAAAAAGAGAACTCCAGCACAAAATGAGATTGGCAGAATGTCCCAAGCCATGCTTCTGCCTTGCTTTGCAGAGCAATCAAAAGAATAAAGTAATTCATCACAAACACATGGCACTCGCTATCTGAACAAAGCTCCAGGCATTTCCCGTGGCAAACGCAAGATAAGGCTGTTCCATCCCTCAAATGTCTAGCTAGGTTTATGTCCCCCTCCTCATCTGCCCAAAGAGAGGAATTTATATTTCTTGCCCAGAGAAAAAATAATCAATATAACTTTTTTTCCCTCCCCTTCTTGTCATTTTAAAATAGAGCTAGGCAGAAAGAGTGATTGGGAGTTTGATTTCACTAAGGCAACAAAACTGCCTTAAAAGTAGTCTAACATTCTGGTTTGGCATAGCAACCAAACAGGACCAGTACAGAAAGGCTCCAATGAATAATTAGGACTGTGGAATAAAACTATTGCAACCAGCCTGCCTTCCGTTGAATGAATGAATTTTTAATTGGCCAAGTGTGATTAGATACACAAGGAATTTGTCTTGGTGCAAATGCTCTCAGTGTACATAAAAAGAAAAGATACATTCATCAGGAGTCGAGAATCATCGGGTACAACATTTAATAATAGTCATAGGGTACAAATAAGCAATCAAATCATACTAGGAAACAGTCAATATAAATTGTTCGGACACAGTCATACAGTTATAAGTGGGAGAAATGGGTGAAAGGAAGGATGGGAGGATTAATAATAACAACAGTAATTGTAATGCAGACTTAGTAAATATTTGACAGGGTTGAGGGAATTATTTGTTTAGCAGAGTGATGGCGTTCAGGTGGAAAAAACGTCCTTGTGTCTAGTTGTTCTGGTGTGCAGTGCTCTATTAGCATCATCTTGAGGGTAGGAGTTGAAACAATTTATGTCCAGGATGTGAGGGGTCTGTAGATATTTCCACAGCCCTCTTTTTGATTCGTGCAGGTCCTTCATGGAAGGGAGGTTGGTAGTAATTGGTTTTTTTCTGCAGTCCTAATTACCCTCTGACGTCTGTGTCTGTCTTGTTGGGTTGCACAGCCAAGCCAGACAGTTACAGAGGTGCAGATGACGGACTCAATAATAACCTCTGTAGAACTGGATCAGCTGCTCCCTGAGGACCTGCATATTGCACAAGCCAGAAAGAGGGCTGACAAAATAGGTCTAGGAAAGGGGTGTCAAACTCTATTTCATTGAGGGCTGCATCAGTGTTGTGTTTGACCTCGGGGAGCCAGGCTGGGAGTGGCTGAGGTGGATGTGGCCAGAGAAAATGGGGTCCCAAACTCCGTTTTTGGCTGCAACAGCCTCCTGCAATTCTCCGTCAGCGAAAACGGAGCTTGGAAGGGCCTCCCGAGCTCCATTTTTACTGATAGAGGAACCATGGGCCGGTCCTTTGCTATTTTCAGGGTGACCCTGCGGGCCGGATCCAGTCCATGGGCCTTGAGTTTGACATCCCTGGTCTAGGACAACTTGCCAGCCCAACTTGCCGCGAAGAAATAGTCGAATAGAATCCTTAAAGAAAGGGTGCCAAAGGATGGACAAAACCAGCGGTGGTCTTCAGCCGGTTCTGACCCAGTTCTGGAGAACGGTAGCAGAAATTTTGAGTAGATCGGAGAACCGGCCAATACCATCTCCGACTGGAGATTTTACAGTATCCTTCCCCTGCCACGCCCATCAAGCCATGCTCACAGAACTGGTACTAAAAAAATTTGAATCCCACCACTGGAGAAAATGGAATGTGAATAACCAAAATTAAAATAATAATGTTATTATTTTAAAAAAATCGATTGAATTGTGGTGAACTACATCAAGTTGTCTTGTAGCAAATTGGTAGTGGTGAGCTGGCCATAGCAAATTGGCTGTGGCTAGGTGACTGTGGTAAGTTGTTGCATTCTGTGAGAAAATAACTACAGACACTTCACATCCTGGACACAAACTGTTTCAACTCCTCCAATGGGGATCCTGCTATGTGGCATTACATGTCAAAACAACTAGACACAGGGACATTTTTTGCCCTCAGGGCATCACTCTGCTGAATGTCTAATCCTCACAATATTGTTTTATGCCTAAGTATATTTACCCCTATAGTATGGCTATAGTATTATTATTATCCTTCTCATCTTTTCTGTTACCTTTTCTTATTGGTATCATTATTATGATTATTATTACTTTGTTACGAGCCTCGGTGGCGCAGTGGTTAGAGTGCAGTACTGCAGGCTACTTCTGCTGACTACCGGCTGCCTGCAATTTGGCAGTTCAAATCCCACCAGGCTTAAGGTTGACTCAGCCTTTCCTCCTTCCGAGGTGTGTAAAATGAGGACCCAGATTGTTGGGGGCAATAGGCTGACTCTGTAAACTGCTTAGAGAGGGCTGTAAAGCACTGTAAAACAGTATAAGTCTAAGTGCTATTGCTCTTAGGATTATTATTACACTGTTGCTTTGCATGTACACTGAGAGCTTAAGCACCAGAGACAAATTCCTTGTTCATCTAATAACACTTGACCAAGATAGAATAACAGAGTTGGAAGGGACCTTGGAGATCTTCTAATCCAACCCCCTGTTCAAACAGGAGACCTTATAGCATTCTGGACAAATGGTCAGTCCAGTCTCTTCTTGAAAGCCTCCAGTGATAGAGCACTCACATCTTCTTAAGGCAAGCCATTCCACTGATTAGTTGTTCTCACTGTCAGAAAATCTCCTTAGTTCTAGGTTGGATCTTTATTTGATTAATTTCCAACAATTGTTTCTTGTCTTGTTCTCCTCGCCTTTGTAGGTTCCCCTCAAATATTGGAACACTGCTATCATGTCTATTCTATTCTATTCTATTCTATTCTATTCTATTCTATTCTATTCTATTCTATTTTCTATAGTCTGTACTCTCCTCTATTCTATTCTACTCTACCCTACCCTATCCTACCCTACCTTACTCTACCCTACTCTATTGTGCAACAGATAATTATGTTGGGCAATTCATTGCTCTAAAAAGCACTGGAGGTGTCTAATTTCAGTGTAACTGAAACTGGCTGTGCTGTCAACCTCATGCAACACACCCACCATAAATATTATTTTAAAAGCTGGTTCTGAAGTTTGGAATGTGGAAACAACATTCCTAGAACAGCAAAACACCAATTGCTTGGTGGTTTGCTTGTAGATGCACCAAGGACTCCACAACCCATAACTGAGAGTGACATGGGAACCCAGCGGCAGTGTAACATCATCCCCAGGCTCAAGTCTTCTGTTGGGATTTTAATCTGTCGATCAAACAGGGTGGAGAGATTGACTTAACATGCTTCCTCAGTCATTCTTTTGTCTCCTTGTAGCATGACCGACCAATTGGAGAGACAGAATTTGGACTTGCTTGTTGTCAGGAAATTGCTATTCATTTACTGTCTCATGCTGAATTTTGAAAAGAGCTATTTGATGGGCTTTGATTGCAGGGTTGGATGCTTTGATGACATTTCCAAGGGAAATCTAAGTGCTGGGGTTGACACAGGTAAAAGAAGCAATGAAAGCTTGCCTGTTTATTCATTGTGTGATGGTGAATTACCTACTTTAGGGGAGATAAAAGCGTGGGTTTGTTTGTTTGTTTGCAAATAGCGCTCAGCTCGACATTGAACATTAGGACTGTGATTGCCACGTGCAACTGAAATGAAGGGGTGCTCTCAAGTTGATGAGAACATTAAAATGCCACTCAGATTTTTCGTGACCCAACTAGGTAACATCTTTAGGGCTAGAGGGAGTGGGGTTTTCAGGAAAAGGAGGAAGAGGATGACGATGATGACTGTGATGTCCTTGGTGGTCTCTTAGGTTTGTGGTTTTTTTTCAAGTTTTCGTGAACCAACCTAGGTAAATCCTTAGGCCTAGGGGTGGTCTCGAAAAGGGGGGGGGGGGACTGTGAGCTTGGTATTTTTGCAGATGTTTCATGACCTAACAAGGTAACATCATCAGTGCTAGAAGGGAGTGAGGTTTTCAGGGAGGAGGAGGTGGAGGAGGACTGTCAGTCCTTGATGCTTAGTTTTTTTTTTCTTGCAGATGTTTCATTACTCATCTGATTTCCCAAAACATCCAGTGAGTTTGCTTTTGACAATGTACAAGATTTGTACAAAAATGTACATGATTTTATTTCTCAAAGCTTAAATGCCAACTAAAGACCAATTCAAAGTAAAACAGGTTATACAAAAGAGCCCACTAAAGACGCACAAACTTTAAGCTGGGAAGAGAACATGTTAACATGTATGGGATACTTTTAGAATCCAGATAAGTGTTTGAAGTTATTTATATTGATAAGTAGAATGGAATTCTAAAGATTCTAAGCCACAGAAGGCAGAATGATGGACCTCTTGTTTTTGGATGTTGAAAGTCCAAAGGCCATCAATGATATATTTTTCAGATTAACTTATAAATCTGGGTTTTTAAAAGTATTTGTTTTGTTTAGGAGGCTTAGAAATATTTAGGCCTGTCTGTCTTCCTTTGAACTTGTCTCCCTTTGAAAGGTAGGTGACATCAAGAAAGTTTGAGCTTGAGATTCAAGGGAAATGTGGATGTTGCAAAGATGGTTTGTGCGTCCTTCAACTCCTCTTTCACAGGATGTTCAAACACAGTGTCAGAAATGTAGGACTGTCACTTGAGAACAAAGGGCCTAAGAAAGGTTTCATCCTGGTGAAAGACAGAGAATTATGGAATCTCCATTTTTCATTCTCGCTTGTCTTGCTAACTGGAAATTTAATGGTCACTCTAGTGAGTGATGGAAATCAGATGGAAGAAGGTGATGCGAAGATGAAAACTGCACAAATTAGACGAGGAATTATATCAGGGCACTGATGATGTAGCCTAGTTGGGTCGTGAAATGTCTGCAAGAAAACAACTCAGAGAGCAGCAAGGACCTCTCAGTCCTCCTCCTCTTCCTTTTCCTCCTCCTCCTCCTCTCTGTGACCCCCACTCCCTTCTAACACTGATGAGATTACCTAGTTGGGTGAATAAACGTCTGCAAGAAAGCCACCTAGCTCATAGAGCCCAAGGACCCAGAGTCCTCTTCCTTCTCCTCCTCCTCCTCCCTACAAACCCCACTCCCTTCTAGCCCTGATGACATTCCCTAGTTGGGTCATGAAATGTCTGCAAGAAAACAGCTAAACTCAGATAGCACCAAGGACCTTACAGATCAACCCTGAGCTACAGATATTCTCTTCTATTAATAAAATGAACCAACAAGATACGCAAATCAATCTCAATAATATCATAACAGAGGAAAAAGAAATGCACGCCAACAGCTAATTGGGCTGGCAGAGTGGCAATACCATTAGCGTTAGCCATTAAGCCAATATCACCCTCTGGTGTGACTCTGCACAATATGTTGGCATTGAGATTTTTGTGAGGGCCTCGGCTCCATTTATTTTCCTTTTAATTGATTTGGATCATTGTATTTCGCTTTCATTTTCCCTTTCCACCCAGACTCCCAGGAGTTAGATGGGCAGCTGTCTAAGTGGGTTTAATAAATAAATAAGTCTGATAGCTGACATGCACATTGGAGGCCAAATCTGGCATGAGTTGAGCTCCACAGAGGCCAATAGAGATTATCTTGGCAGAGAGGCTCTTTAGATTAAACAGGAACATAGGACCTCTCTCCCCCATATAGTTTAGATGCAAACTGAGAAGGCTGTAAGTATGGCACCATCCTTTCCAGAGCAAGAGAGGGGGAGAAAGAGAGGGAGAAGCAGAGAGTAGAGTAGAGTAGAGTAGAGTAGAGTAGAGTAGAGTAGAGTAGAGTAGAAGAGGAGAGGAGAGGGATGGGATGGGATGTGGAAGTAGAGGGGAGGGGAGGAGGATAGGAAAGGGCTGGGATGGGGAAGGGAAAGGGAAAGGAAAGGAAAGGAAAGGGGTGGGATGGGGAAGGGGAGGGGAGGGGAGGGGAGGAGAGGAGAGGAGATGAAAGAAAAGGAAAGGAAAGGAAAGGAAAGGAAAGCATAATCTTTGAAAAATCTTTCAGGACCAGCTCCTTGCCTAACCTATGGTCACAAGCCAAGGTCATCCCCATCTTCAAAAAGGGAGACCCCAGCCTAGTTGAAAATAACAGACCAATCTCCTTATGCTGCGTCACCTGTAAAGTCATGGAATCAATTATTAACCAATCCATCATCCTCCACTTAGAAACAAACAACCTACTCTCCAATAAACAATTTGGTTTCAGAAAAAAATTATCCTGCAATCTGCAACTCTTACACGGCAAAAACATATGGACTACACAACTCAATCTGAGAAAAGTAATAGACGCAATCTACATAGACTTCTGTAAAGCCTTCGATTCAGTGGTACATGACAAACTACTACTAAAACTAAAATCTTATGGTATCTCTGGACAACTGCATAACTGGATAGAAGCATTCCTGTCAAACGGACAACAAATGGTCAAAATTGGGAGCGTCCTATCAAATTCTGTACCTGTCAACAGTGATGTCCCCCAAGGCAATGTTCTAGGACCAACTCTCTTCATACTCTACATAAATGACCTCTGTGATCATATTAAGAGCAACTGCGTTCTCTTCGCTGATGATGAAAAGTTATTCAACACCACAGACAATACTGCTACTCTTCAAAAAGACCTTGACCATGTATCAGAATGGTCAAACAAATGGCAACTTCAAATCTCAACAAATAAATGTTCTGTCTTACATATTGGCAAAAAAAATCAGAAAATAAAATACAAGCTGAATAGTCAAGACCTTGTTGATGATCCAAACTCTGTCAAGGACCTTGAAGTACTCATCTCTAATGATCTAAGTGCTAGAGCCCACTGTAACTACATAGCCAAAAAAAGGCATTAAGAGTTGGTAACCTAATCCTATGTAGCTTTTTCTCTGGTAATATCACACTACTAACTAGAGCATACAAAACATTTGCTAGACCAATACTCGAATACAGCTCATCAGTCTGGAACCCACATTACATATCTGATATTAGTACAGTTGAGAAAGTCCAGAAATATTTCACAAGAAGAGTTCTCCACTCCTCTACTCGTTGTAGAATACCTTATGCCACCAGACTTGAAATTCTAGACCTAGAAAACCTAGAACTAAGCCGCCTTCGGTCCGATCTAAGTATAGTATATAAAATCATACATTGCCATATCCTACCCGTCAATGAATACTTCAGCTTCAACCATAACAATACAAGAGCACACAATAGATATAAACTCATGGTTAACCGCAGTAAATTTGATTGCAGGAAATACAACTTTAGCAACAGAGTGGTCAATGTCTGGAATACTCTACCTGACTCTGTAGTTTGTTCCCCAAACCTCAAAAACTTTAACCTTAGACTGCCTACTATTGACCTCACCCCTTTCCTAAGAGATCTGTAGAGGGCATGCATAAGCGCACCAATATGCCTACCGTCCCTGTCCTATTGTTTCTTTTTATTTTTCTTATATGTATACATTTCATGTATTCATAACTATGTTTATACTTATACCTATTATCTTGTAAAGGAAAGGAAAGAGACTAAATGATATGAAGAATGGCTAAAGTGACCAGATATGTTTATCCCAATGAAGAGAAGGTTTAGGGGAGTGTAAGAAAGAACACCTTAGCATCACATGGTTCTTGTTTCCCTTTTTCTCACAATCTCCTAGGAAAGAGCTACTACTCTTGAATGCCCATTGGTGAGTCTCACGGGTAATAAATGGGCATGAAACCAATCTAATGGGAAAACAACAATATCAGTGAAGGAAGCAGGGCCCCTTTTGAAACACATCGGTCAAGGGAGAGATTTATAAGGCTCTTACCCTTCTCTGCCGAGCAGCTGCCTGCTGCAAATCAAATCCATCACGGGCAAAGAAGCTTATAAATCAGACCAAAGGGAGAGGAACCTCTATTAAGGACCATGTAGAATGGTTGTCTTTCTTCCAGAACAGTATCCAGACTGTGCTATGTTTGGGATAAAGTACCGTCTCCTTGCGGAAGGTCACAGGGAGCTAATTCTCCAGGGGAGGGCCAGGTAAAAGATGCTTTAGCAAGAAACAGGAGCATCTGATGGGTTTTTACCACCAAGCAGGATCATTTCTTTCCATTAGTTGATTCTACCTGTAGGAGTTTTCCGTATCAGTCTTCAGTCTTCCTTAGGGTTGAGCAGCAGCTTCAAGTTTCCATTGTGCAACCTAGTCTAACAAAGGGAGGGATGAGTGTGTGAGATGATAGCAGTCTTCCAATATTTGAGGGACTATCACGGGGAAGAGGGGGTTGACCTAATTGTCCAAAGCACTGAAGGCGGGACAGGAAGCAACGGATGGAAACTAATCGAGGAGAGAAGCAACCTGGAATTAAGGAGGAATTCCCTGACAGTGAGAACAATTAGTCAATGCAATGGCTTGCATCCAGAAGTATGTGCTCCAACACTGGAGGTTTTAAAGGAGAGATTGGACAGCCATTTGTCTGAAATGGTGCAGGGTCTCCTGCTTGAGCAGGGAGCTGGACTAGAAGACCTCCAAGGTCCCTTCCAACTCTGTTATTCTGTATTCTCTTTCTCTGACACAGTGATTGAAATCCAGTTGCACTATAAAGATGGCATAGCCATCAGATAAATAAAGAGATAGAGAAATAGAGAGAGGGATGGAGATGACAGAGGGGGGGGGAGAGGGAGAGGGAGGGAGAGAGAAGGGAGAGAGAGAGAGAAGAAAACCAGAGAGAGTCAGAGAATGAGAGAGAGAGAGACAGAAAGAAAGAGAGAAAGAGACGGGAGATGAGAAAGAGAAGAGACGGAGAGAGAAAGAGAAAGAGGAGAGAGAGAGAGAAAGAGTGAGAGTGAGAGAGAGAGAATCTACACACATTCTTCCCAATAGCATGTTTTAACATAACTCCTTCCATATTTTTAAAAAAAGAAGAAGCTGATTGAAATACAATGTCACTACAAAGATGGCACGAGGCACACATTGTAACGGGAAGAAGGGTGTGTGAGAGAGAGAGGGGAGGGAGAGAGAAGAGAAAGAGAAAGAGAAAGAGAGAGAGAGAGAGAATGAATATATGAATATCTTAAATTGTTGCCCTGTAGAGAATAAGCGTTATCTATTCTCTGGTCTGAAGCCATGTGTACCTTGTTATCCATCTAAGTGAACAGATTGTTCAGTATCATCAAAACAACTTCCCATATTGTGAGTGAAGTGATCCCAAATGACTGCAACAGATTCGAAATAATGGGAGTTGCCAGAGGGAAACGGAGAAGTCATCCATAGCCCTCGTGACTTGCTTTTTAAGCTACGTGTCATGAATTAGCCCATTTCTCAACCAGAGGGAAAAAAGGGGGGGGAGCCAGGAAGAAAGGGAACCTCCCTCCTCATAGCTCCATAAGAGTTACCAGGACTTCAAAAAACAAAATCCAAAACAGAGATCATTTAACTGATAGAGTAACTTCTCTGGAGAGTAAAACAGGGCTGAACAACAATCTAATTCTGTTTTTTCCCATGTTTTATTAAGGTTTAATAGAACACTTAAGAACAATTAAGTATTAATATTATGTGGAGAAAATACTGATATTATATGGACACTATCAATGAACATTATGATAATGATGATGATGACTTGCTTAAATCAACCGTAATCAGACAACACACTGTTTAGATAGACATTGAAACTTATATACACATCCTCTTACTTTATATACTAAAAATAAAGAATCTATATTGAAAAAGAAAAGAAAAGAACACTGTAAAATACAATGAAAATAAAGGAAGAAGAAAGAGGGGTGCAGGATTCAAAGAAAAAACAGGGGGAAGGGAAGCATTGACTTCCAACTCTTTCCAACGTACAGCAAAAAATTAAATATTAAAATATAATGCAAAATGTATATTTACAACTTCAATTTTTTTTTGCATTCTGTTTAGAAGAGAATGAGCTGGAAGGGATCTTGGAGGTCTTCTAGTCCAGCACCCTGCTCACCAATACCATTTCGGATAAGTGACTGTCCAGTCTCTTCTTAAAAACCTCCAGTGATGGAGAGCCCACAATTTCTGGTGGCAACTTCTGTTCCACTAGTTAATTGTCCTCACTGTTAGAAAAAGTTTCTCCTTAATTCCAGGTTGCTTCTCTCTCTTGATTAGTTTCCATCCGTTGTTTCTCGTCCTGCCCTCAGGTGCTTTGGAGGATAGCTTGACTCCCCCTTCTTTGGGGCAGCCCCTCAAATACTGGAAGACTGCTATCATGTCCCTCCTTATCTTTCTTTTCTCTAGACTAGCTAGCCCAAAACCTGCAGCCATTCTTCATATGTTTTAACGTCCACGCCTTTGATCCTCTGAGTTTCTCTTCTCTGAACTTCAAGCCCTTATCTTGCCTGGTTCCCTTAATTGCTTCAGTGTGGTTTGTGTTGTTTTTTTCTATTTATAATTTATACGTATTTTGAGTTTGAACAGAAGTTCTTCCTTTTCGCAACTGTTTGTGGGGGAGTTTTTTGTCTCCAGTCAAGGATATTTGGAGCTTTAAAGCCAAGTTGAAGGAATTAAAGGGGCTTCACCTGTTTTTGTGCCTGTGTTTATTTTGTATCCCACCCTGGGTCATCACAGAGAATATGAATTATGATACACCCAGGGGGTGGGAGGTGGGGAAACCAGGATCAAGGGTGACAGTGCATGATGTGACTCAGAGTTGGCTACACCCAGGTAGTGCTGGCATGTTTACTCCTAATAAATCCTTTTTAAGTTTTGGAAGTTTTGGCTCTAGACTCATGATTTAAATGGGGGTAACTGCCAGAGCCCTGACAAAGTACATGCCAGTTGCCAAGCATTCAAATTTTGATCACGTGACTATGGGGATGCTGCAACAGTCGTAAATGTGAAAAATAGTCATAAGTCACTTTTTTTCAGTGCCGTTGTAACGTTGAACGTTACACTAAATGAACTGTTGTAAATCGAGGGCTACCTGTATTTGTTAATGCTTTTGTAGTTTCACTTTTGGATCGTAAAACAGCCCATTTTGAAAACTACCAGCCACCAACTGAGGTTGGAATGGGATCGCGGTTGGAGACGTGAAAAAGCAAATGTGAAACGGATTGGTACCAAAGATGATTTACAAGGGCTCCATAAACACCACATTCATCTTTACTATCTCCGATTAAATAACTAGCAAACATTTAATGGTGGAAGTCCAAAAATAATTAAGAACCAGAGAGGGGGGGGAAATATGAAAGACTGCAAAAAGAAAATTATCGGTGGTTAAATCTTACTTGCTATTTCACTTGGTGTCCGAACCATAATTAATCATGGCGTAAAGGGTTGGGTGTTAATTAACTCCCCCCCGTGTTTTATTTGCTGCTTTGAGATTATCCCACCCAGGCCCATTTTCCCAACTCCTTGTCCAAGGCAACAAGTAGATTCCCCCGAGGGAAGGAAGGAAGGAATGAGTCCCTCAGTGAACTAATATTAATTAGTGTTTCTTACGCCATTATGGATAGCAGACTATGGACAGTAGACAGCAGAGAAAGAGAGAGAGAGAAAGGGAGACAGAGGGGGGGAGGGGGAAAGGGAGGAGAATCCATGGAATTGCCTAAATTTTATACTCCCAAACTAACGCGTTTAATGAAATAAATGTGTGTATACACAACTAGAGCAAACTAAAATGATGAATATAATTTTCAGCCAAGTGTGTGTGTGTGAGAGTGTGAGAGAGAGAGAGAGAGAGAGAGAGAGAAAGGTGCAAGATAAGAGATAAGTTAGATGATGGATGGATGGATGATGGATGGATGAATGATGGATGGATGGATGAAAGAGAGGGAGGGAGGGAAGGAGGGAGAGAGATATGAAGATCTCATCAAATTACTCAGAATGACTCACTCATGAAACAGTTTATGGCCCATAACAAAACAATGGGCCCATTGTTCTGCATTTCCTCCACTGTCAATTAAGCACCCAAATGAGGACTAATAGTTGGTTGTCTTCTCCTAGCCCAAGCATGCTTTTCTCCAGAAGGTTTCGCTTCTGTGGACACCAGGATGGATGGCGGTCTCCCTAACGACAGAAGAAAAGGAAGAGATTGAATTGGCAACGCTTGGGGAAGAGGATCGTCCCACAGAGCCTAAGGTGGCCCGGTGGCTTCTTCTGAAACAGCAATCGTAGAGTAGGGTGTGGGCTATGCACAGTCAACCTTCTGAGTTTGGTTCATCATCGTTTCTCAAACAAGCTCCAAAGGTTTCCAGGAACTTCATTTGAGGGTTTATAAAAAGGGCTAAGCAATTTTGAAGGGACTGTTCAACTGTCCAGTTGGCGAAACCAGAAAAAGAAACAAAAAAAAAGACATTATTTTTCCCAGGAGTATAAAAGTTTATGTCAACTCATAAAACATTCCTATGCCTGTTTTAGTAGTTGCCATTAAAAAAAAGGGTGGGGGGAATCTGGAAGAGCAGTGCAGCGGTTTGAAAGCAAAAGTACATTCCAACTCTTATCTTTAAAAGCTTGTAGCTAAAATACCAGAGCTTTTGCCCACGATTATATTCATACAGGGAAGTGCCAGTATGTCGCCTATAATAAATCCTTTGAAGTTTTTTGAAGTTTGGTTCAAGAACCATGATTTAATTAGGGCGATTGCTGGAATCCTGACACTTTACGGAATAAACCACACGGGCACAGAAGAAGCAAAACCAGCTCTGGGTTTCTCACACAAAAGCAAGGATAGTTAATCCCCCCTTTTCCCTATGGGCCACCCACCAAAACATCCATCGCTCCTGTTCATTTTGTTATGGGAAACAGCCAGCCACTCCAGGGAATCTGTTCGGGGTGTCCTTGGGATGCCAGTAATGTCCCACAGTGCCAACAGGTTCTTGCATACCATTCCCTTGCTTTCCATCCACCTGCCTCCCATTATTGTCAAGCTGCGAGTGTAGGATGGATCAAAGCTACCAAAGAAGGAAAGAGCAGAATGATGACAAAATGTGATTGGGGTTTTATACAAGTCTGAGTTTAGGTTGAATTGAATAGAGCTAACCAGATTATCCTTGGGTGTTAACTAATGAATCACAATCAGAATAGAGCTGGAAGGGACCTTGGAGGTCTTCTAGTCCAGCCTCCTGCTCAAGGAGGAGATCCTATACCATTCCAGACAAATAGCTGTCCAGTCCCTTCTTAAAAATCTCCAGTGAGGGAGTGCCCAAAATTTCTGGTGCCCAGCTGTTCCACTGGTTAATTGTCCTCACTGTTATGAAGTTTCTCCTTAATTCCAGGTTGCTTCTCTCCTTCATTAGTTTCCATCCATTGTTTCTTGTCCTGCCCTCTGGTGCTTTGGAGAATAATTTGACCTCCCTCTTCTTTGGGGCAGCCCCTTAAATACTGGAATATTACTATCATGTCACCTTAATTCTTCTTTTCTCTAGACTAGTCAAACCCAAAACCTGCAGTTGTTCTTCCTATGTTTTTGTCTCCAGTCCCTTAATCATCTTAATTGCTCTTCTCTGCACTTTTTCCAAATTCTCAACCTCTTTTTTTTTGTAATGTGGGCACCAAAACTGGATGCTTCATTCCAGGTGTGGCCTTACCAAGGCTTCATAAAGTGGTTTCCTCTCTCACTTTGCATCGAAAATCAGTTTCCGGAGAACCATCCAAATTTTCCAAGAGACGGGTGTCATCTCAGACTTCAGAGTTGGCACCCTTGGCTGCAAATGAACTCTGCGGTTTCGAGTCAGCTCAGCTATAAAGACGTGGGGGTAATTTTGGGATGGGAAGAGATAAGGAATAAGCAGCTGTCCTCAACTTACAACCACAACAGAACCCCAACGTTTCTGTTGCTAAGTGAGGCAGTTGTTAAATGAGTTCTGCACTGTTTTACAACCTTTCTTGCCACAGTTCTTAAGTGAATCACTGCTGTGGATTAGTGAGTGACCCGGGTTGTTAAGTACATCTGGCTTCCCCATGGACTTCGATTGTCAGAAGGTCATACAGCGGGATCACATAACCCCGAGTTTCTGCAACCGTCATAAATATGAACCAGTTGCCAAATGTCTGGATTTTGATCACATGACCATGCCAGAAGTGGTCTTCAGCCGGTTCTGACTAGTTCGGGAAAACCGGTAGCAGAAATTTTGATTAGTTCAGAGAACTGGCAAATACCACCTCTGACTGGAAGAAAGAGAGGAGTGAAAGGGGAAGGAAGACTGGAAGGAAGGAGGAAGAAAGAGAGGAAGAAAAAGGGAAGGAAGAGAGGAACGAAGGGAAGGAACCAGAGATGGTATTCAGCTGGTTCTGACCAGTTCTGGAGAACCGGTAGCGGAAATTTTGAGTAGTTCAGAGAGCTGTCAAATACCACCTCTGGCCCCACCACCCCCACCTCTTTTCTACCTTCCATTGAGTCCCAGCTGATCGGCTGGGTCTCCTTTGGTTGCCCTGCACAGGAGAACGGAGCTGGAAAGCAGGTTACTGAGGTGGAGAGGGAATGGGGAATTTGCAGTATGTCCTTCCCCTGCCACTCCCACCAAGCCATGCCCACCAAGACACCAAGACACACCCACAGAACACCACGCCCATCAAGCCATGTCCACAGCTTATCATCTGGGTCTTCTTTGGTTGCCCTGCACAGGAGAACGGAGCTGGAAAGCAGGTTAGTGGGGTGGGAGGAAGGATTTTGCAGTATGTCCTTCCCTGCCACCCCACCAAGCCACGCCCACCAAGCCATCACACCCACCAAGACACCCACAGAACACCACACCCATCAAGCCATGTCCACAGCTTATCATCTGGGTCTTCTTTGGTTGCCCTACACAGGAGAATGGAGCTGGAAAGCAGGTTAGTGGGGTGAGAGGGAATGGGGATTTTGCAGTATGTCCTTCCCTGCCACTCCCACCAAGCCACGCCCACCAAGCCATGCCACACCCACCAAGACACCAAGACACACCCACAGAACACCACGCCCATCAAGCCATGTCCACAGCTTATCATCTGGGTCTTTTTGGTTGCCCTGCACAGGAGAACGGAGCTGGAAAGCAGGTTAGTGGGGTGGGGAGGAAGGGGATTTTGCAGTATATCCTTCCCCGGCCATGCCCACCAAGCCACGCCCACAGAACTGGTAGTAAAAAAAATTGAATCCCACCACTGGACCATGGGGATATAAGTATGGAAAATGGCCTCAAGTCACTTTCTTCAGTGCCGTTCTAACTTCAAATGGTCACCAAATGGATTGCCATACGTCGAGGATCACCTGTAACAGCAAGAGATGGGTCAATCGTTTTGCACCATTTTGGAAGGAGCTGGACTCTCAGAGCATGTATATTCCCCAGGCATACCCATTTTCCTTTTCTTTTCTTAATGTCTGTTGTCGCAACTCAATCTTCGTTTGCAGCAAAAGGACTCAGAGTGTACCAACTTAGCTCCTGAATAACAGATCAGCTCCAAAGTCTTGGGAAAGAAATGGAAGACGCGCAATGTTTTTTAATTGCCTGCAATTATTTTACTTCTCGGTAGATTTCAATTAATTAAACACTCCCCCCCCCCCGGAAAGTTACCCTTGTGTGCTTTAATTAGACATAAACGTGGCAAAAACAAGGGGGAAAAAACAGTTCATTAAGGGGGAAAAAACGTATTGGTTGCCGCTTAGTTATTCCGCGACGATTGCAACGGAAATGGAGGGACATGCTGTTGTCATTTCGGCTTAGCATCTTCGACGTAGTGAGATGTTTATGCAATATTAGCTCCTGCGCTGTAAAAAGAGGAAAGAAGGAAAAATGGGATCACAGTGATCAAATAATCGTTCTACTTGTCCTTAAAATTGAAATTGTGTTATCAATGGAAAGAGAATATTTGTAACTCGGGGTTGAAGTGTGGCGTCCTGGGGTTTTCTGAGTTTGGTGGTTTTCTTGTATTACCCATCTAGGGAAACTCATCAGTGCTAGAAGGAAGTGGGGTTTGCAGAGATAAGAGGGAGGGAGGGAGGGAGGAGGAGGAGGAGGATATGGGGAAGAGGAGGAGGAGGAAGAGAGGAGGAGGACTGTGAAGTCCCTGAAGCTCTCGAGTTTGGTTGTTTCCTTGCAGACATTTCATGACCCATCTAGGGAACCTCATCAGTGCTAGAAGGAAGTGGGGTTTGCAGAGATAAGAGGGAGGGAGGGAGGGAGGAGGAGGATAGGGGGAAGAGGAGGAGGAGGAAGAGGAGGAGGAGGACTGTGAAGTCCCTGAAGCTCTCCGAGTTTGGTTGTTTCCTTGCAGACATTTCATGACCCATCTAGGGAACATCATCAGTGCTAGAAGGGAGTGGGGTTTGCAGAGATAAGAGGGAGGGAGGGAGGGAGGAGGAGGATAGGGGGAAGAGGAGGAGGAAGAGGAGGAGGAGGACTGTGAAGTCCCTGAAGCTCTCCGAGTTTGGTTGTTTCCTTGCAGACATTTCATGACCCATCTAGGGAACCTCATCAGTGCTAGAAGGAAGTGGGGTTTGCAGAGATAAGAGGGAGGGAGGGAGGGAGGAGGAGGATAGGGGGAAGAGGAGGAGGAAGAGGAGGAGGAGGACTGTGAAGTCCCTGAAGCTCTCCGAGTTTGGTTGTTTCCTTGCAGACATTTCATGACCCATCTAGGGAACATCATCAGTGCTAGAAGGGAGTGGGGTTTGCAGAGATAAGAGGGAGGGAGGGAGGAGGAGGAGGAGGAGGATATGGGGAAGAGGAGGAGGAAAAGGAGGATTGTGAAGTCCTTGAAGCTCCCCGAGTTTGGCTGTTTCCTTGCAGACATTTCATGACCTAACTAGGGAACATCATCAATAATAGGTTGATTAATTTCTTGCAGACATTTCATAACATAACCCAACTATGTAACATTTTCAATTCCCACTTGATTTCTTGCAGACGTTTCATAACCCAACTAGGGAACATCATCACTGCCAATTTGATTTCTTGCAGTCGTTTCATTAGCCAACTGTCCTCCGTTGCTCCTATACCGGAGTTAAATTCTGTGCAAAAATCACCCTGCTGTAAGCATTAAAGATAATCTTGTAAAAAAAGATAACAAATTCATATTGATTGCTTTTCAGTTAACTGCAATAGCTGATGCTGCCAGTGAAATGTAAATACACCATCTAAAAATAACAGCAGGTGATAAAACAGAATAGAAAGGTAACCAATATTTAAAACAGCCTTTTGCATATAAACCACAGTTGAGAAAAATATTGTACGCACACAGAAAAGATTTTGATATAACCTTGCACGCTATCACATAAAGTTTTAGGGGATGAATTAATAACATAGAGAAACAAATAAAACACCAGAACTTACACACAAATGGTTTTCTATTGTTCCCTATTGCATTTTATTTGCAATTGCTAAATTACAGGAATAAGAAAAGGTGTCATATAACAAAACTGTTGTGAACTTCCTCACCTAGACATGGTGTGTGCTTAATTACAAAATCTCGGTATATAAAGACGTCTTCCAGGTTTAAGCATTTCACCCGAGGAAGAAAGCCAAAGTTACCTTACAATGGCTTAAAAGGAGGCCAAATTAAATATATTTGAGGGAGGAAACACTGCCATCTATTTCAATTAACACTGCCTTATTGAATTGAATAAAAATGACTATAAAATCCATACCTATTTAGTCAGAAGTTCAACACTTCTCCAGCTAATAGTAAAATGCACATTTCAGCCTTTGTATTATAGACAAGAAATTGATTTTTTTCCCCGTCTCAGCATGCATTATTTTTTATATAATGAAGAACAGATCCTTTGCCATTCATGCATCTGTTTAGCAATGATTGCTTTACAGGGGTCTTCTACCATGGCAACGTTTGCTCATTTTACTTAAAATAAATACATTTCTCAGGGGCCACATCCAGGTGGCAGGGCAGGGTAAGAAGGCAAAGAGAACCGGGTTCAAATTTCAGATTTGCAGTAGACAGACCATCCCTTGACTTATGACTGCAATTGAACCCATAATTTCTGCGGTTAAGTGAGACGTGTTTAATGAGTTTCAACCCATTTTACGGCAAACCTTGCCACAGGTGTTAAGTGAATCCCTGCAGTTGTTACGTGAGTCACATGGTTGTTAAGTAAATCTGATTTCCCCATTGACATTTTTTGTCAGAAGTTCACAAAAGCCAGAAAAATTCACGAGTCAATTCTGAGTCCTGGCAAAAACCTCCTTTATTACATTAATGTGAATTTATTTCATTCACAATCAGTCAACGGCTTGGCAAACAGTCTTGCAAAGGTATACTAATGAGCTCAGAACCTTTATCAATCCTGGTAAATAGTTCCACACTCAGTGTTGGCAGGGAAGGGCTGGGTTACACAGACAAAACTCCAAAGGCTGGAACAAACAAATGACTGAATAAGCGAGTTGTTTCCTGCAAAAGCCCCCTCCCCTTTTGCTTCTCTTTTAATCCTGATGGGAGGGGCCATTCATTGTCCACCTGTGGCCTTACTCCCACAACTCTAAGTTCTTAATTGTGCCTTCCTTTTGGCAGCTCTGTGCATGCGCAGGCTGGGAACTGGTTCCAGAAGCTCCCCCGCCTCACTGCTGTCTGAGCCCGAAGGCAGCTGATGATTGCCAGCCTGCCCTGGCCCCATCTCTGCCTCTGATGCAGAGCCCTCATCCAAGCTGTCCTCAGCCTCCAGGTATGTCCCAGGTTCCTCCCCAACCTCCTCACTACTGCCCGACTCTGCTATCAGCTCCACCAGCCACCAGTGGGCCACAACAATATCCTATGTTTTCCAAACAAGCAGCCCTGATGTTTACATTTTACTGATCTGAGTGCAGTTACTACAATTATGATTTGTGATCAATTATTAATTATTATGATCAATCCATACTTTCAGGCTTAGGCTAAGTGGGGAAAAGTTGGATTATCCTTCTTTGATATCTTTGCCACAACGCAATTCTAATATAATGTTGCACTGAGTATTATCATGTTGCTATATTTAGTGAGGCTTTGGTATCAGAGGTGCAAAACTAGATGTCCACTAGAGGGCCACCAACAGAAAAGCCTAACCCCTTGGCTGCCCTCTAGTTATCACTGTGATTCTTGCAGACCAGAAATGTTTGGTTGGTTTAATGACAAGCAGTTGCCTTCCCTAACTCCAAAACAAAACAAAAAAGAAATTAAAAAAAACCAAGAGATACAGTTAGCTTCCTCAGCTCTTTGTATGTTAATATCACCATGGCATCCATCAGTGATTAAAGTCTCTTCCCACCAAGGAGTTGAGTGAGTGGGTGGGAATGGAATTATTCACAAAGCAACGAGGGTACCCAATGAATGATACAACATCGGAGCAGTTACTTATCCTATGTGAGACTGGTAGAAGATTATTAGCTCACAGTATTCAAAACAGAATGGTCCCTCTTGGCTATCCGGTTTCAGATTTTATAGCTTGTGCATGAAAAAAATATCTCCAGAAGTCACAATCTGCAAAAACTAGAAATACCCCAAAGGTAAAGAATATCATTCTCAAGTAAATTTATTTATGGTAAATTTTACAACAGCTCACTGCCTGGGTACACTGGGGAACCTTAATTAAGAACAAGAATGAGACTACTTAAGAACCAACATCAAAATGCTTCACCCAACCTGTCCCTGAAGCTTTTAAAATAGCTTGAGCTGATAAATTGCTACACTGCTTCTCAAGGAAATATATTCTGTTTAAGAAACTACACTCCTGCCAACAAAGGACTAATAATAATCAGTGCAAATTTCTAAACTACCACCGGATGGCAGCAAAGAGGCTGAAAAAAAATGACACTCTTCCCTGCCCTCTAGTGGTCCTCTGCATCATTGCAATGAAAATACTTTGGCACTGGTTGAGTAAAGGGTTTACAGCTCCTGTGACATGTGAAGAGTCTAACTTCACTTTTTGGCAACTGCAGAGAGAAACAAAGGGAAGACCTACTGCTCTCTTAGTCTAAGACTTTAAGGGGCACCATGGATTTCCTGAAGAATGTGAGTGGGAGATTAGTATCCCTCAAATGGCTACTTTTAACCCAGTGAGTGTGATTGTTTGGGGTCAAAACTTCAGGCCTGGAAGAGTTGATTAGAATAATGTATGACTTTAAACAAGTTTTAAAGTTTTACAGACTAGATTGAAGTTGGGTGAAGCTTTTGCATTGATTTACAGAATAACGGAATTGGAAGAGACCTTCTAATCCAACCTTCTAATCCAACCTTTTGCTCAAACAGGAGACCTTATACAATTTCAGACAAATGGCTGTCCAATCTCTTCTTGAAAACCTCCAGTGATGGAACACCCTCAACTTCTGGAGGCAAGTCATTACACTGGTTAATTGTTCTCACTGTCAGGAAATTCCTGCTTAGTTCTGGGTTGCTTTTCTCCTTGATTGGTTTCCACCCATTGCTTCTTCTCTTGTCTTTGGTGCTTTGGGATCGTCCCTGGGATGATTGGAGTTCAAAACATCTATGGTGGAGGAAGAACATAGATTACTTTAAGCTGTCACTCTCTCAAAGGAGAGGGTTCCTTAAACAGAAGTTTACTGCAGAAAAATGACCCAAGAACTTTTGAGGGACTTTATTTATTTTATTTATTTATTTGATTTGCCAATTGTTTACAAGATAATAAGTATAAGCGTATACATAGTTGTGAATACATGAAATGGGTACATATAAGAAAAATAAAAGAATAAGAGAAACAATAGGACAGGGACGGTAGGCATGTTGGTGCGCTTATGCACGCCCCCTACAGACCTCTTAGGAACGGGGTGAGGTCAATAGTAGACAGTCTAAGGTTAAAGTTTTTGGGGTTTCCAAAAGCATTGATTGATTCATGGATTCATTCATCACTTCATTGAATCATTTATCTGACAGCTTGGTCCACCAATCTGTAGGTGTCCCATCTCAAGTACATGACCTTGGAGGGCTAATCATGACTAAAAACAGAATAAGAACATTATATCGAGCCAATAAATAACATAAACAAAATCCTGGCTGAGGCAGGCAGAAAAATTCATGAGGATTCAGGCCGTGTCAAAAGAAGAATCATGGTGCAAATGGACCTGAAAAAGCTGAGTTTGTATTCCACAACGCAGTGTGACTTTTGTCATTTTGATAGTCGGAGTAACCGAATGACAAAGTTGGAAGGGACCTTGGAGGTCTTCTAATCCACCCCACCTGCTTAAGCAGGAGACCCTATATCAGGGGTGTCCAGCCTTTAATTGCTGATTTTGGAGGATCTATTGTACGATTGAATATTGCAGATGGTTTAGATAGGACAACATTTCGCGCAGTTCCTCTCTTATACTGTTAAAATTCTGGGCAATTATGAATTATGATTTGTGGCACAAAGACAGCATAGTCACATAAGTAAGAAAACGTCCCTTTAATACCTCCAACTTTGCCCCCAATGTCCAGTTACCTTCGTCTGGAGGAAAAAACTTCCCCAAGAACAGTCTTTAAGTGGAGGAAATTCAGTCCAAAAACAAAGTACACATAAACTGTAAATAAAAACCCACACAAACCACACTGCAGCAATTAACTGGACAGGGCAGGAGAAGAAATTGCAAACTTCAAAGGCCAACAAAACACACATAGTTGGGAAGACGCCAGGAGCCCGGATAAGCCTCGACAATAAAAGATAACTCACAATTTGCTTCCAACAAGTTGCTGAGCGCATCCTCCCTTTTTAAACACTGTGTTCCCAGCTGCAGCTATTGAAGGGAATCAGGGCCCTTTCCTCCTCTGTAAGCCACGCAACTCATGTTGCTTCCCTTCTCCGTTCCTCCCTGTGTGTCCTAGGATGAAAAGGGGGTGGGCCTGGGTCTTCCTCTGAGTTCCCTCTCCCTTGTTCTACCTCTTCCCTGCTCTGCCCAGCCAGACTTTGCCCTTCCCCAGTTTCTTCCACAACCAACAGAGCCACACTCCCACTCCCTGTCAGCTACTTGGCCTCCCCTTCGGAATCAGATTCTGACAGGGGCATGACACCATTTGAGAGGAAACAATGAATAAAGACACCCGAAATATTAGCAAGCAGTGCACGAATATTCATTCCAACTTACTTTAATAAAAAAAGGCACATCGTGCATACTCCGAAACGCTAACATTTGTGGTTGGCAGAATTTCTCACGAAAAGGTGGCAGGGTCATAATCTTTATTTACCTTCTGGAGGAAACATCTGATACGGATTGTTCCTATCATTGGTTTGCCTGCCCTTTAAAAGTATTGCTCGTGATTGATGACCGAGGTGGGCAGGTAAATTCATCAACTAGCAACCAAAAAAGAAAATCAAATCAGGTTAACTTATTGGACCAAACTACGATAATACATGAAAATGCCACAAGGCGAGCTATGTTTTATCTCCAGCCTCTTTTTTTCTGATTGCGAAATAAATTATTATTACGGTAACTGTCGTCCATAATAATGCTAGTTTTAATCCTTCTACCCTGGCATTTTCTCACTAGGGAAGTCCATGAGATGCCAAATTGGCCTAATGCCTCAAAAAAAAAGAAAAAATTTTTTTTAAACAATTGCCCGAGTTTGCTGAATTTGTGATTTTGTTATTTCCCTGCCGCCTCATTCTTCTTTGTTTAGGGTTTAAAGGCATGTTGTTCATCTCCTTTCTCGAAAAGGAAAATGTTTGATTGATGATTGGTGGGCAATAATGTCCTTTAGAATTTTACTTTGCAATTCAGTGCAAAATGATAAATGCTCACGTTTATTTGGGGCAGAAAATGCAGGACTAAAATGTTTTTTTTTAAAAAAAAAAAAAACCAGGGAAAGCGAAAGGGTCACCTTAGGGAACAAGTCATACATCACGTATGAATATTGCCTTCCAATTTGCACTTGGATAGCATCTCTACCATGAAGATCAACATATTAAAATGAGCATCTTATATTTAAGTCTCTCTCATCGTGTAGGGGGTCAAAAAGTTGCCTTACTTCATGGTCAAGCAATGCTTTGCGTACAGAAGGGGTAATAGAATGTGCGTGGATGGCCTTGGGGGAGGAAGGAAAGAGATGCTGCTTAGGAAGCAATTAGATAAGAGAGGAAGGCGCTGTCATGCCCCTGTTGGAGTCTGAATCCGAAGAGGAAGATGAACAGCCAACAGGGAGCGGGAGTGTGGCTCCGTTGGCTGTGGAAGAAACTGGGGAAGGGCAAAGTCCACAGGCTGGGCAGAGCAGGGGAGAGGTAGAGCAAGGGAGAGGGAATTCAGAGGAAGACCCAGGCCCACTCCCTCTTTATCCTAGGGCACGCAAAGAGGAACGCATGAAGTCTGTGATTTTTGCTTCCTTGACTACACTGTGCAGCATTGATCATGACTCAGAAGATCTCAGATCGTGGAGAGATGGTCATACATGAAAATCGTTCTGACCAAGGCTTCCTAGACCATAATTACACACACGCTTATTTTAAAAACAAGTCTTATTTTATTGTAACGCCAGGAATTGTTTTCATTCCCAGCCGGTAATGAATCTCAAACGGTCCCTCGAGATAAGCACCCACCTTTCCTTTCTGTGAAATGCTGCCAATAACAGAAGTGTCCAATGAACTAGAAAGAAAACCAACCAAAATACAAAGAGCCTCAAGAATGTGGCTGAACCGAACAAACTACTTTGCTTCCTGCAAAGATTTCTTCACCTTTGCCTGTCCTTTATACCTTAAGGGAGGAGCAATCACCTCCCAGCCTTACTCCTGAGTTGCCCCTTTTGTCTTAACTGTTCTTGCCTTCTGGCAGCTCTACACATGTGCGCACTGGGAACAGGCTCCCCCTATTCCTCTGCCTCGCTGCTGCCAAAAATATTGGATATTCCAAGACACACCTGATGATCAACGTGATGTTCTGATGAGAGCCAACCTGTCGTATTGGTTCAGGACTTGGTGTGGGGTCCAGGTTCAAGTCTGTTCCCTGTAGCTTCCATGGTTGTCTCTGGATCAAGTGTTTTCACTTGCCCTCACAAATATTTCATGACAGAATCTTGATAGGATAAAACTCAGAAAGAATTCTGCCTCCCTGACCCCCCCCCCCAAAAAAAATAATAATAATAAAAAGGCACATAAATATTTATGGAATTCTTTATGGCAGGAATCATTTTTTTTTGCAACAAATAGATTATCAAATCAGAACTTTTACTCTGGCCTTGAGGCTAAGGAAATACTACAATAAAACTAGATTGTAATGCATAAATGTTTATATAAAAATGGATACGGTTTGAGGATGAACGCGAGAATGGGAGGATGTTTGCTGTGCTGTTACCTTGTTTAGCTCTTTGCTTTGCTGACGGACTTCAAGGACTCAAAAAAGCACCATTTTTAAAAGTCTCCTAGAGCCCAGAATGATTTCTGCCATGCCCTTAAGTCTTTGTGGGAAATGCCTAATGAAAGATTATAGCCAAAACTGGTAGTCAGTCACAGCTGGAGGTGGGGAACTGTGAATTTTGGAAAGTATCGCTATAACGTAGCTTAGGAAGGACAATAACTCCTTACTGGGATGTAACACAATCTGATGAGAGTTTGGGCAGCCGCCACCGTCAGAAACCTGATATATTCTGTGTGGAATAAGGGAAACACGGAGAACGGTGTTAGCAGCTTTCCAAAGTGTCATGTTTTCTACTCCCTTATGGCCCAGGGGTTTTGCAAATATTGACTTGAAGTGACACCTGGATTCAGAGGCCCTGTTTAATTTATACTAAGAAGATTTGCAACGTGAAGAGCAGACAGATATGTGGGAGGGAAGGAGGGAGGGAGGGAAGGAGGAAAGGAAAAAGAAAGAAGGAAGGAAGGAAGGAAAGGAGAGGGGAGGAGAGGAGGGAAGAGGAAAAGGGGAGGAGAGAAAGGGAAGGGAGGTAGTAAAGGAGGGAGGGAGGGAGGAGAGGGATAGAGGGAGGGAGGGAGACAGAGAAGCAAAGGAAGGGAGGGAGGGAGGGAGGAAGGAGAGGAAGGAGGAGAAAGAATGGGAAGGGAAAGAGAGGGGAGGAGAGAGGAGAGTAGAGTAGAGTAGAGTAGAGGAGAGTAGAGGAAGGAAGGAAGGAAGGAAGGAAGGAAGGAAGGAAGGAAGGAAGGAAGGAAGGAAGGAAGGAAGGAAGGAAGGAAGGAAGGAAAAAGGGAGAGAGGGGGGAGGGAGGAGGGAGGGAAGGAAGGAAGGAAGGAAGGAAGGAAGGAAGGAAGGAAGGAAGGAAGGAAGGAAGGAAGGAAGGAAGGAAGAAAGAAAGAAAGAAAGAAAGAAAGAAAGAAAGAAAGAAAGAAAGAAAGAAAGAAAGAAAGAAAGAAGGCAGCAGTCTTTCCCTCTTCCTCTTTCCTTCAACCCTGCCCCTCCATCCAAATCCAGGGAAACATAATTCACATTTTAATTAAGTGGAGAGAGGCTGCGGTATTAGCCACACCATACAAGGCATCATGTCAAAAGGAAAAGTAATCCTGACTTTAAACAGACTGACGTCTGGCCCAGGAGAAACAGCCTCCCCAAGGAACAGGGCTTTGATAAGACTGCCAAGCGCCAGGGCTTTTGGCTGGCCTGATACCATCTTTATTTTCCGCGTTGAGATGATTGAGGTCTGCTTGGCATTTCCACATTTCAATTGGCTTCTGCATGATGCCATCATTACAGAGATATTTCAAAGGCATCACGCCACTGGATAAAGTTAATAGCAGAGTGATACCAAACATTTGTTCCCTGCCTAGAGCGGAGAAGATAAGAAAGATTGGAGGAGAGAGAGAGGGGAGGGAGGGAGGGAGGGAGGGAGGAGAGAGAGAGAGAGAGGAAGGAGGAAGGAAGGAGAAGGAAGGAAGGAAGGAAGGAAGGAAGGAAGGAAAGGAAGGAAAGAAAGAAAGAAAGAAAGAAAGAAAGAAAGAAAGAAAGAAAGAAAGAAAGAAAGAAAGAAAGAAAGAAAGAAAGAAAGAAAGAAAGAAAGAAAGAAAGAAAGAAAGAAAGAAAAGATTACAAGTTATAATTCCTGGGGAGTCTTCATTATTTTTTGCAGGTGAGGCAAATATTATGAATGATTCTGGTTGGTAGGAAAGATAATTGAGGGACTTCGGATGTTCTTCACACCTTTAGAGCCTAAGGAAAAAATTCTGCCTCTGCCTACCAGTATCCATCGGTATTCATCTGCCTAGCATCCTATCGGTGTGTGAGAGAGTTGAGGGCTGTTTGGAAACTGAAATAGTATTTGCTATGTGAGCAAGAAGGAGACAGCAAGGAGCCTGGGCGTGGCTTAGCTCAACTGTTCTGTACTAAAGTTGCTTGGTGCTGTGAAACTGAAACTGAAACTCCTCTCCTCCGCTTGTGTTTTGCATTTGGAAGAGATTTCTTTTCAAGTGGGGAGGGGGAGTAGAACTCCTTAGCATCAGAGCGTGTTAATAATAATAATATAGGAAATAGTAATATTCTGATGGTCATTTCGAAGAATCCTTTGTTAGCGAGCACCTAGAAGCCAAGAGGAACATACATGTTTTACGGTTCTGGAGCTTTTGTGATGTTGCATGAGTGGCCATTCGCTTTATAGAGGAGGAGGAGGAGGAGGAGGAGGAGGAGGAGGAGGAGGAGGAGGAGGAGGAGATTACTACTAAATAAACAGCAGAGGTGCAATGACTTGAGGGCAGATGAGGACAAGAGAGAGTAAAGGAGTTGCCATCACTTGGAGCTAGCTTGATTTGCTCCACTTTAATCGGTACTGGCTATGGGAGCAATTCATTTTTCCCAAGAAGACAGGAAGTTGGTATGAAGGACTGGAAAGAATTTTAATCTGCTTTTTCTTCGATTTTATGCCTCACACAGAGTCCATTTGGATTGGAGAGGGCTATCAATATTGCCAAATCAATCAATCAATTAATTTCCAAAAGGAGAAAGAAATAGTAGCCATATACAGGTAATCCTGTACTTATGAACACAAGTGAACCCTAAATTTCTGTTGCTAAGCGAGACATTTGTTAAGTGAGTTTTTTTTCCCGTTTTGTGACCTTTCTTGCCACAATTGTTGAGTGAATCCCTGCAGTTGTTAAGTGAGTCACACGGTTGTGAAGTGAATCTGCCTTCCCCATTGACTTTGCTCATCAGAAAGTCACAAAGGGGGATCAGGTGATACTGCAATGGTCGTTACTATGAAAAACAAACATCGGTCTTTTTTTTTCTTCCAGTGCCGTTGTAACTTGGAGCGGTCAGCAAATGAACTGTTGTAAGTCGAGCACTCTCTGTAAAAAGGTAAAGGTTCCCCTGGTACATATGTGCTAGTCATTCCCAGCTCTAGGGGGTGGTGCTCATCTCCGTTACAAAGCCGAAGAGCCAGCGCTGCCCGAAGACGTCTCTGTGGTCATGTGGCCAGCAGGACTGAATGCCGATAAGGCACATGTAGTGCTGTTACCTTCCCACCAAAGGGGTCCCTATTTTGCTACTTGCATTTTTTTTTTTTTACATGCTTTCAAACTGCTAGGTTGGCAGAAACCGGGGACAAGTAACCGGAGCACACTCCATTACGCAGGGCTAGGGATTTGAACCGCCGAACTGCCGACTTTTCCGATCGACAAGCTCAGCATCTTAGCCACTGAGCCGCCGCATCCTCTCCACGTCCTCCCTGTAGCATCCAGCTAAAGCAATGGAAAATATTATTGTGTGAGAGCACTTGGAACTGTTACTTCTGCTCCCCCAATACTTTGACGTCTTATTTCAAGCCAATCTTGGGGGAGTGGCATTGATGATCTTCTCCTGATTGAAGTCTCCTTGGTGACAAATATTTCGGAGGCAGCCCGGGGAAGCCATCAACCGGTTCCGAGCTCTTATTGTAATGCAGCAATAATGGCATCTTAATTGTTCGTCTTTTCTAGATGGGTAATTTTTATCACCTACCAGGTGCTTCCAAAGGCTTTGTCAATTTCGTTGAGAGACACATCAGGGGTGTGGTTGACCTCAAGGAGGGTGGGGGCAACTGGGTAGGTATGGCCAACTGGGTGGGTGTGGCTAGCTTGCCACCACTCCCCAAACTGGCATGTTTCCTCTTCCCATTGAGTAGACCAGATTGAAGCCATGCTGGCCTGATTTTTTCCTCTTTGCATTGGGTAGACTAGGACGGCGTGGCGGGCTGGATCCGACCGCATTGCAGGCCAAATCCGGCCCACAGGCAGTGGTGGTATGCTGCCGGTTCGCACTGGTTCTAGGGATCCGTTAACGCCAGTCTTCAGTTGGCCCCGCTCAACTGTCCCCATCCTTTCCTGTCCTATATTTCTTTTGTTTGTAGCTCAGCGGATAGCGGATAGCCGTGCCTCAGCTGTTTTACTCACCAGCGCTGTCAGTAAGGGAAGTTTTAATGCTTAAAATTGCCCATTTTAGAATGTTCTGCGCGCCGACAGAACCGGTAGTGAAGTATTTTGAATTCTACCACTGCCCACAGGCCTTGAGTTGGACACCCTTGTTCTAGTGTCTCCTGGATTCCCCAAGGGAAAATTTATTCTGCTTCATGCTCCAGATGTTGCTGGGCTGAAGAGGCCATCAATCCACAAGATAGAAACAGATGTTGATATACTGATTGCATGATCACTTCCGAAGGCTCCTAGGTTTGTCTCTGCTGAAAGATTCTACTGAATCTTCAGATTCTGCGGAATTCTGTCCAGATCCTACTAAGGGTTCAGCTTTATAACCAATTGCAAATGTAAGTTCTCTGCAACCCATCTGCAAACCTCAGCTGATGCTTATTTCAAAGTCCTGTGTAGCAGAATCAAACAGTTTTATTTTTGAAATGCCGGACATTAGGGCTGTTTCTTGCTTTAGAGGCAACTCACTCCAAGGTCACTGTGATATGGAACCATATATTCTGCTTGTGGCTAGGCTTTGCACAATGCAAGTATTCTCAAGATACTGGTTGTTTTCTTGCAGACATTTTATTACCCATCTAGGTAACACCTTCAGCGCTCAAGGAAACTCCACTCCCTTTTGGAATTGATGATATTATCGAGTTGGGTAATGAAACATCTGAAGAAAAACAACCTCAGAGAGCAACAAGGACCCCACAATCCTCCTCCTTCTCCTTACAATCAGAATCTTGCTGGAAGGAACCTTGGAGGTCTTCTAGTCCATCCTCCAGCTCAAGCAGGAGATCCTATACCATTTCATACAAGTGACTGTCCAGTCTCTTCTTTAAAAACTCCAGCGATGGAGCACCCACAATTTCTAGTGGCAAGCTGTTCCAACTGGTTAATTGTCCTCCCTGTTTGGAAGTTTCTCCTTAGTTCCAGGTTGTTTCTCTCCTTGATTAGTTTCCATCCTTCTTGTCCTGCCTTCTGGTGCTTTGGAGAATAGCTTGACCCCCTCTTCTTTGGGGCAGCCCCTCAAATACTGGAATACTGCTATCATGTCGCCCCTAATTCTTCTTTTCTTTAGACTAGCCAGACCCAAATCCTGCAGCTGTTCTTCATATGTTTTAGTCTCCAGTCCCTTAATCATCTTAGTTGCTCTTCTTTGCACTTCTTCCAAAGTGTCAACTTTTTTTTTCCTCCTTCCAAACCCCACTCCCTTCTGGCACTGATAATGTTCCTTAGTTGACTAATGAAACATTTGCAAGAAAATAACCAAGTCCAGATGAGGACCCTACAGTCCTCCTCTTCCTCCTCCTCCTCCTCCTCCCAAACCCCACTGCCTTCTAGCACTGATGATGTTCTTTAGTTGGGTCATGAAACATCAGCAAGGTCCTCTTTTTGGAATTTGTCTGAGCTGGAAGTTCCTCTAGCGAAGAGAAGCAAGATGACCTCTCTGCTATTTAGAAACTGGCTGAGGAATTCCTTTCCCTTAATAAGTCTGCATTTCTAGTGTCATGATCCTCCTTGTGGACTAGAATCCTTTTGTACCTAAATGGGAGGTGGGATCATCTGACCGATGCAGAGTAAGGATGAACTTTTAATTCTCATCAATATTTTTGTAGAGACAGCCTAAAGCAAGGGTCTCCAACCTTGGCAACTTTACAACTTGTGGACTTCAACTCCCAGAATTCCTCAGCCAGCATGCGCAGAGGAGATCCCTGGCCTAAGCATCACATTGCTATTCTTCCGTTGATAATCCACTATTCCTTGGATATCTTCTTCCCAAGTAGGATGGCCAGACATGTCCTTGAGTCTCAAAAGACCTTCTTCTTCTTGTGCCATATCCATCATTGGATGTTGGTGATCCTATTTCTATCAACAGCTGCATGAAAAAGTGCTGTTGAGTTTTGCCCAAACCAGTCCCTTAGATTTGGAAGCCATGATTGCTAGACCAATACTCGAATACAGTTCATCAGTCTGGAACCCTCATTACGTATCTGATATTAGCACAATTGAGAAAGTCCAGAAATATTTCACAAGAAGAGTTCTCCACTCTTCTACTCGTTGTAGAATACCTTATGCCACCAGACTTGAAATTCTAGAACTAGAAAACCTTGAATTACGCCGTCTTCGGTCTGACTTAAGCATGGTATATAAAATCATACATTGCAATGTCCTACCTGTCAATGAATACTTCAGCTTCAACCATAACAACACAAGAGCACACAATAGATACAAACTCAAAGTAAACCGCACCAAACTTGATTGCAGGAAATACGACTTCAGCAATAGAGTGGTCAATGTCTGAATACTCTACCCGACTCTGTAGTCTCTTCCCAAACCCCAAAAACTTTAACCTTAGACTGTCTACTATTGACCTCACCCCTTTCCTAAGAGGTCTGTAGGGGGCGTGCATAAGCGCACCAACGTGCCTACCGTCCCTGTCCTATTGTTTCTCTATTCTTTTATTTTTCTTATATATACCCATTTCATGTATTCACAACTATGTATACACTTGTACTTATTATCTTGGAAACAATTGACAAATCAAATAAATAAATAAATAAAATAAATGATGTTTTCCTTCTGCCTGGACCTTGTCTGCCTTCAATCTTTCCTTGGAGGATGAAGTGAAGTACGCCGTATTTTTCCGGGTGTCGCATCCCATGTCCGAAATATTCTAACTTTAGCTTTTTGATGGTTTTGATAATTTCCCTTGGCTTTCCCAGGCGGCTTTAATCACCTCCTCCTTTCTGATTTTGTCAACCCAGCTTCTACCTGACAGCCGCCTGTAAATCCACATTTCAAATGCTTCCAGTCTTTTCGAGTGGCTTTCTGTCAGAGGCCAACTCTCTCCTCCGTCAAAAGATCTCAGCAATTAGTTAAGGCGAGATTTATAAGATAATAACAGTGCCAGAGGAAAATAGAAGATGGAGTGGTTTCTTCCAGTGACAAGTAGAGAAGTCCATGTCCTACTTTTTTTCCCCCACCACACCCATTCCTTTCAAAGCCCGAATGCTGGTTTGAAAAAGGAGCAATCAACATTTTAATGAGCTTTTTCATAAACCATTTCTTCTCAAAAAGAAAAAAAACCACACACACAAACCCCAGATGCCTTGAGGTCCGACAAGATACAGACCAAAGTACAGCTGCTTCTTTAATTAAAACCAAGGCAAGAAAAATTGGGGTCCCTCATCTAAACATGCTGCAGCTTCAAAGGGTTAGCAGAGTTCCTTAGCACTAAGGAGAAATCAATAAAAGCAGTTCAAACGCAGAACTTTCTGGTAGTAATTAATCCAGCCAAAGCCCCCAAGGAAGAGAAGCTGGAGAAGCTATTGGGAATCAGTTGAGCCTTGAAAATCCAGACCAAATCTTCCTTCGGTTTTAAAGAGGAAAGAGGAGAAGGATTGAAGCATAGATGTGTGAATCATTTGAAAAGGAGTCTCCTTTATTTGTCCCTTCTTCTGCTTCTCCATCATTGGCTCCCTTGACCCATTTTCTATCTCCTTTTTCTTTGCGTTTAATTTTTTTCTGGATTTTTAGATCTCCCTTGAGGAATGTTTAGCAGTAGAATCTTTGTTCCTGTTTTGAAAAAAAAAGAAGTAATTCTTGTCGCTTTTGCTTTGGCCTTGAAATATGGGGCCACTTGACAGGGAAGGGAAGGAGAAAGGAAGGAAGGGGGAGGGAAGGGGAGAAGGAAGGAAGGAAGGAAGAAAGGAAGAAAGGAAGGAAGGAAGGAAGGAAGGAAGGAAGGAAGGAAGGAAGGAAGGAAGGAAGGAAGGAAGGAAGGAAGGAAGGAAGGAAGGAAGGAAGGAAAAAGATGGGAGGGAGTAAGAAAGGAGGGAGGGAGAGAAGGTGGAAGGGAAGGAGGGAAAAGGAAGGAAGGGGAAAGGGAAGGGGGAGAAGGAAGGGAGGGAGGGAGGGAGGAAGGAAGGAAGGAAGGAAGGAAGGAAGGAAGGAAGGAAGGAAGGAAGGAAGGAAGGAAGGAAGGGGAAGGAAGAAAAGATGGGAGGGAGGAGGGAGGGAGAGAAGGTGGAAGGGAAGGAGGGAAAAGGAAGGAAGGGGAAGGGAAGGGGGAGAAAGAAAGAAGGAAGGAAGGAAGGAAGGAAGGAGGAAAAAAGATGTAAAGGAGGAATGAGGGAGGAAGGAAAATGGGAGGGCAGGAGGAGGGAAGGAAGGAGGGAGAAAGGTGAAGAGAGAAAGAGGAAACAGGGAAGGGAAGGGGGAAGGAGAGAGGGAGGGATTGAGAAAGGGAGAAAGGTGTGTGTGTGAGAGAGAGAAGATTGAGAGAGAGGAAAGGGAAGGGAAAGGAAAGTGGAAAGAAGGTAGCCAGTTACAAAACTAATAAAATCAGAAATTTCTTACTTGTGAAATAAAGTTGCATTCAAATGCAAAACTTCCTTCTTCGATTACATCTTAGGGACAATAAGGTTTTACATTAAAATTCATGACAGTAACACGTATCCAACTTTGTCCTGTCCCTTTCTCTCTTTAGATGTTGCCCCTCCCCCCACCTGTTTCTTCCCATGGCTCCAATGTGTCTAAGCTATTCATGTTTCAACATTAAAATTTTGGTGTGGAATCCAGCAGGGTTGATAAATCTAAAAATACAGCAACATCTCCTTTTGGCTCCCATAACAATCCCCTCCTTTTTTATCCACATTGCATTATCAGTCCTATTCAATAACACGAGCAAATAAATATCTATCTTTCAAAGATTACCAATACACTGCAAAATAAGAAGCAAAGAGAGTGCAAGCGAGAACCAGGCAGTAGTAGATTTTCTATTTTTTATTATTTTTGAATAACTGAAGAATCTCTATTTTATTTCCCCCCACTGCTTCTGAAAAAGCTCTGGCGTTCATTTGTCACTCACTCTAGAAATACAGTTTATCAATGAAATTGAAGTCAGGAAAATATATTTCAATCTCTTGTGAATGTTAAAATACAGACAAATGAACAGTGGAAAAAAAGAAACTATAGGTGAATGCTAAAAAAAAAACACCATACCACATTCAATAGAAACACCCAAGCTGGGTTGATTTTTGAAGGACCAGCCTGCTCCATCCACTGAGCTCAATGGGAACATTTGACTGCCCCCAGTTCCTGGTAAACTGATGGTAAATCAGCACTCCTGTTGAATGACAAAAGCCCCATTTCCTAGACTTCAGTCATTTATCTGGCTATTTTTGTCCCTGCTCAGCCAACAATTGTAGTAGCTGTGAAACTGAATGCATTACAGGTAGTCCTCAAAAATCAACAATCTTTTGTTTAGTCACCATTCAATTGCAAAAACCCAATCTGGATGTGAAACTGGCTGTTTCATTCCCTTTCATATTTGCCTTTCTTCCTTTTTTGTTTTGAAGACTCGGACGGTGTCCAAATTGAGCATGTGAGTGAACCACAGGCCCCATAATTGCCTGAGGGGGGAATCAGTGTTCTGCTAAAGTCCCTGAACTTTACGTTTTCCAAAAAAAAAAAAAGAATTAATGGCTCTAACAGAGAAATAGATTGCTCCCAAATTGCGTTTTGTTCTCTTGCTAGGGAATATCCTGAGCAAAAAATTGCAGAAGTTAATTGCAACCTTTCGTGAGAAGAAAAGATATGGTCAAGCTGGGTCAGGGAAAAAGGTTTGATATTTTAAAAAGAGGAAATTTGCCTTGATAATCAGTGGACTTTCTAATGAAACTTTTCTTTTCTGTTCCTTTTCGTGGAATATCTTGGTCCGCGATGCTGCTGCCGGTGGCAGCGGTGATGGTGAACGAGGAGGAGGAGGAGGAAGAGGAGGACGAAGAGAAGAAAAAGAAAAATAAGAGGAAGAAGAGGAAGAGGAAGAGGAAGAGGAAGAGGAAGAGGAAGAGGAAGAGGAAGAGGAAGAAGAAGAAGAAGAAGAAGAAGAAGAAGAAGAAGAAGAAGAAGAAGAAGAAGAAGAAGAAGAAGAAGAAGAAGATAAATAAAGATAAAGATGATGTTGAAGATGAGGAACATGATGATGATGGCTGCTACAAGCTGTCCTCAACTTACAACCACAATTGACCCCACAATTTATTTGCTGAGTGACACAGTTGTTAAGTGAGTTTTGTCCCAATTTACGACATTCCTTGCCACAGCTGTTAAGTGCCTTCATTAAGTTAGCAACATGGTTGTTAAGTGAATCTGGCTTCCCCATTGTCAGAAGGTTGCAAAAGGGGAATCACGTGACCCTGGGACACTGCAACCGTCATAAATATGAGTCAGCTGTCAGCTGAATTTTGATCACGTGACCATGGGGTGATGCTGCAATGGTCGCAAGTTTGAAAAATGGTCACAAGTCCCTTTTTTCAGTGCCGCTGCAGCTTTGAATGGTCCATCAACGAACTGGGGTACGTCAAGGACAATTTTGGTCACCTACTACAAAAAAGATGTCGAGGTTTTGGGAAAAGTTCAGAGAAGAGCAACCAAGATGATCAAAGGCCTGGAGGAGACGAAAATATAAGAAGAATGGCTGCAGGATTTGGGTTTGGCTCAGGGTTGGGATCTGACCGGTATAACTACCGGTTCTGTTGCTCTGCGTTGCGCGCGCATGTGCAATTTACGACCTGCTGAGCTGCCTGGTCAGCTGAGCAGTGCTGCGTGCGGATGCACAGCGGTTGGAAAAGCCCTTTTTTCCTGCTTTTTCAACCTCAGCTGTGCCAGCGCAAAGCAGCTGAGGTTGAAAAAGCAGGAAATAAAGGACAGGTAAGAGCCCGGCGGGCGGGTGGGCCAAAACAGCAGCAGACATAGAACTGGTTCTGTGTCTGCTGCTCTTCAGAGCTATCGGTTCTACAGAGCCAGACAGAACTGGTAGAATCCCACCCCTGGTTTGGCTAGATTACAGAAAAGAAGGACTAGGAGGGACATGATAGCAGCATTCCAGTATTTCATGGACAGCCCCAAAGAAGAGGGGGGTCAACTTATTCTCCAAAGCACTATTCTATTCTATTCTATTCTATTCTATTCTATTCTATTCTATTCCATTCCATTCCATTCCATTCCATTCCATCTATTCTATTCTTATTCTATTCTATTCCATTCTATTCTATTCTGCTCCTACTCTATTCTATTCTGCTCCTACTCTCTATTCTATTCTGCTCCTACCTATTCTATTCTATTCTATTCTATTCTATTCTATTCTATTCTATTCTATTCTATTCTATTCTATTCTGTTCTGTTCTGTTCTGTTCTGTTCTGTTCTGTTCTATTCTTATTCTATTCTATTCTATTCTGTCCCTACTCTATTCTATTCTATTCTATTCTATTCTATTCTATTCTGTCCTATCCCTTATTCTATTCTATTCTATTCTATTCTATTCTATTCTATTCTATTCTATTCTATTCTATTCTATTCCCATTCCCATTCCCATTCCCATTCTCTATTCCCTATTCTATATCTATTCTATTCCCATTCTCCTATTTTGTTCTGTTCTATTCTATTCTATTCTATTCTGTTCTGTTCTATTCTTATTCTATTCTATTCTATTCTGCTCCTACTCTATTCTATTCTATTCTATTCTATTCTATTCTATTCTATTCTATTCTATTCTATTCTATTCTCTATTCTATTCTATTCTATTCTATTCTATTCTATTCTATTCTATTCTATTCTATTCTATTCTATTCTATTCTATTCTATTCTATTCTATTCTATTCTATTCTATCCCTATTCTATTCTATTCTATTCTATTCTATTCTATTCTATTCTATTCTATTCTATTCTATTCTATTCTATTCTATTCTATTCTATTCCCATTCCCATTCCCATTCCCATTCTCTATTCCCTATTCTATATCTATTCTATTCCCATTCTCCTATTTTGTTCTGTTCTGTTCTGTTCTATTCTATTCCACTCGACTCGACTCGACTCGACTCGATTCTATTCGACTCTACTCTACTCTACTCTACTCTACTCTATACTATGGACTGCCTATAATATATTTCTCAAACACGATCCTTATATCAATATTTTCAGCCAGAACAATTCCCCAGGAAAAATAATATCATTCCATTTTTCCAATGCTTTGCAATAAACGTTTGCAGTGGAACTCCTGATGGCCTTCAGAAGTTATGTGGGTGTTCCAGGACTGGAGGTTTTCAAGAAGAGACTGGACAGCCACTTGTCTGGGATTGGTATAAGGTCTCCTCCACGGGGTTAGACTAAAAGACCTCTAAGAGACCCTTCCAATTCTGGTATTTTGTTATTCTGTGAAGTCATAAATCTTGCTGGGCATGGAATGAGTAGGTGCTCTTGGACAGGATTGGAACATCCTGGAAACGCTAGTGATTGTTCCCTGGGATTTTTGCATTCACTACAGCTGCTCTTTGGCTGAACTATATAGCCTTTCCGTGATGGGGGGAGAAAAAAAGGAGATAACAAAGAGTTACATTAAGAGCCCTTCTTCCAGGCAATGAAATCCTTTCAGGTGGCACTACAGTGGACATTTAAAGCTAAATGAACACATCCCAGATTGATTTTTAACTTGCATTTTAAACAAAGATGCCCTTCTCTTGAAGGACGAAGAGCGAAAGAGAGAGAGAGAGGGAGGGAAGACTCCTAAGCATATATTTTTTATTAAAACCCAAAACCGTGCTGTTAAATAATTCTAGTTAGGGCATAAATAACCTTGCCTGGTGGGCTTAACAGCATTTTTCTTTGCCTAACCAAGTCACAGAATGAAGACATTTCAGTTGTTCTCTATTGAAAAGGTGAAAGAATATGTCCCTTTGATTATTTACAAGTAGGACTGAATGGATCTATTGAAGACTGTGAGCGTTGGCAGTCATGAATCACAATTAACAGATTTTACTTCCTCCAAGAAGGGTCAATAGATCACCGCTTGGGGTTTATTTAAATCTTGGACTGGTGATCTTCTCTTTAGCCCATTAATCATGCATTTGAAACTACCCATCAGCCACTGAGTGTTCATCTTTCTTCTTTTTCCAAATCAATCATTTTGGCTTTGGGATTAGGGAAAAAAATATTGAAGGATATAAAAGTGGGGTTGTGAACGGTTATAAACCAAGATTAAAATTGATATCAAATGACAGGATGTCCTAACCTCATTAGGCACTACAGTATAAGCAATTAGAAGAATAGCAGGGGGAGAAAAGTTTAATTTGTTCTTTTACCCACCAGAGGGGAATAGAATAGAATAAATAGAATAGAATAGAATAGAATAGAATAGAATAGAATAGAATAGAATAGAATAGAATAGAATAGAATAGAATAGAATAGAATAATATAGGGTAGAGTACTACAGAATCAAATCAAATAGAATAGAATAGAACAAAATAAGGAATGGAATGGAACAGAAAAGAATAGAATAATGAATGGAATGGAATGGAATGGAATAGAATAGAAATGAGAGAAGAGAAAATAGAGAATAGAATTAGAATTAGAAGAGAAGAGAAAATAGAGAATAAAGAAAATAGAATAGAACAGAAATTAGAAATTAGAGATAGAATAGAATAGAATAGAATAGAATGAAAACGAGAGAATAGAAAATAGAGAATAGAATAGAATTAGAATTAGAAGAGAAGAGAAAATAGAGAATAAAGAAAATAAAATAGAACAGAAATTAGAGATAGAATAGAATAGAGTAGAATAGAGTAGAGTAGAATAGAATAGAATAGAATAGAATAGAATAGAATAGAATAGAATGGAATATACTACAGAATCAAATCAAATAGAATAGAATAGAACAAAATAAGGAATGGAATGGAATGGAATAATGAATGGAATGGAGTGGAGTGGAGTGGAGTGGAGTAGAGTAGAGTAGAGTAGAGTAGAGCAGAGTAGAGTAGAGCAGAGCAGAGCAGAGCAGAGCAGAGCAGAACAGAACAGAACAGAACAGAACAGAACAGAATAGAATAGAATAGAATAGAATAATGAACGGAATGGAACGGAATGGAACGGAACATAATAGAAGTCTTTATTTGGCCAACTGTGATTAGACACACAAGGAATTTGTCTCCTGTGCAGAAACTCTCAATGTACATGCAAAGCAACAGAGTGATAATCATCATATGATAGCAATAAGAGGGAGTAGTAGAGAAGATGAGAAAGATAATGATAATACTACTGCCATACCATATTAAATGTTAGTATGATCTCTTATTGCCTCTTACGTCGCTCCTCTGCAGAATAAACAGGCAAACGTTTCCCACAGCTAGTGTACATTCATCCCAAAACAAACCCACATGTTTGGCATGATTTTTGCAGCTGAATACTACGCAAGGACCTCTCTTCAAATGCCTTTGGCTTCCAAAAACGACTCAGCTAAGTAAGCCCATTCCCGAGAAACTAAGTCGTCATCATTGTCAACATCAATAATGACAAACAGCGAAAACAACCACAACACCCAACGGAGACAGCTGCACCTGCCTTTAATCACCGTATATTTCTTATTTGCTCTTGGTAATCATTTTAGCCGGCTAGTTTGTGGTTGCATCAATGCCCTAAATCACAAATGAAATGGCTTTTTCATTGATTTCTTCAAGGGCAGTTTCCCCCCCTCCCTTCACTTTCAATAACTGGTGACAAATTACGTTGAGTAGTAGTGTATCTGTACAAGCTCATCTTACTGTGGCTTGACTGCATTTGGGCTGAGGAGGGGAAGAAGGTGAAGTGATAGTAATTGGTTGTTGAAGCAACTGAGACGGGAAATGCTTGATTCAAAAGAAAATGGGCCCATTCTTGTAGCTCAATCTAACAGGATAATGGTTGGAAGAATAATATCCTTCTGGGTTCAGTTCCAAGTGGGGGAAAAGACACTGGAAACATGGAGGCTGTTTGGAAAGATGGCTTAACGGTGGTCAGGATCACATGGCTTGGAGCTCCAAAGTGAAAAGGAAGGGTGATCACATGCTTCAAGGTGAAGGAAGAGATCAAGAAGGGCGGCCAAGATACTGAGATACCCTTATATAACCTCTGTTGGGCCTCACCTTAGTGTTTCCTGTTCCTGTGCAAGAAATGTATCCCATTGGCTGTCAGACTCCCAGGGCGGGGGTCTAAGCTAACTTTGTAGGCTTTGTCTGGACCACATGGCTTCCCTGAGTGTTGGCTGATACAATCTCCCCAGGCCAGGTAGTGAGATGGGTAGAGGCCTTTGTTATGTAGAATACTCTGGCCTAGGCCTTAATGGCCCGTTAGCAAAGGTGGGGAGCTGAGTTTCTGCCTCTCTGAGTTTCTACTTTACTCTTTTAGGGGAAATATTCTGCCTTTTTAATATTTCATTTTTTCTAGGAGAGGGGTGGGTGCTAACTTCCTACATAACAAAATGGGAAGGAACCTTGGAGGTCTTCAAGCAACAGCCAAAAAAAACCTCATCCAATCCTTAGTTGCATCACTAACACTGATGATGTGACCTAGTTTGGTAATGAAACATCTGCAAGACAACCTCCAATCTTGAGAGCATCAAGGACTCCTCATTTCAACCCTGAGCTATAAATATTCTCCTTTATTGGCATAGAATCAAAATCCCATGAAGTATGTTCAGAGTTTTGCAGCATAAATTCAGCACCAGAAAAGTAAACACAGATGTCTGATGCTTCATTTAACGTCTATAAACATATTAAGCAAATTTTACAATACCAGTTGTAGATTTCTTCAACATGGAGCAAACTCAAACAGAAGCAGACATTGTTCTGACCCAAACCTTTTTCCAAGAAGACAAACAATTACCAAAGGGAACAGAAACCTTTTGATGAGTCTTACGAATCCCTGGTTAAAAGGCTGCTGCAAACTAATTAACTTTGATAAGCACAAGCCTTGCCAAAACTGTACAAGACTGCCAAGAATCACAGATAAGAAATATTTCACAACACAAGAGTCTTCAAATACCAAATTAAGATACTGTAATGTCCGAGGCTGAGTTTCAAAACGTCTTTGCTTCCTGCAAAGAATGTTCGCTTCACAGCTGGTTTTTATCTTCTTGAAGGAGGGGTGATTATCTTTCAGCCTTACTCCTGAGTCGCCCGTGCTGTTGCAGCTGTTCTTTCTTGCAAGCAATCCTGCGTGCATGCACACTTGGCACAGGCTCCTCAGGAACCTCCTCATCGCTGCTGCCAGCCCCCACAATCTCTGAAGGCAACAGTCCACTCCCTAATGGTCCTGGCCCCTCATCTGAGTCCTCGCTCTCCTCAGCCATCCACACCTGCTGCCGGCTAACCACAACAGACATGTTACAGGTTCAGAGCTTAACAGCCACAGGAGCTCAGAAACAGATAAGCAAGCAAGTTAGATTCTCTTTCACTTTAGAGCTGAGCACATAACAGAGATAAGCCACGCCCAATTCTCTCTTTAAGTTTCAGCCCTCAACTCAGCTCTCGTTGGCTGACCTTGTTACTAAAGCTCTATTCCAGCTCATGAATATACTCTGACAAAGTATTAGTAAAAGTTTAGTAAGACCACACCTGGAATATTGCAGCCACGATATAAAACAAGATGTTGAGACTTTGGAAAAAAGTGCAGAGAAGAACAACTAAGATGATTAAGGGCCTGCAAATCAAGACAATAAGACATACGAAGAACGGTTGCAGGAAATGGCCAGTTTAGAGAAAAAAAAGGACCAGGAGTGATATGATAGCAATATTCCAGTATTTGAAATAGAAAGAAGCGGGGGGGGGGTTTTCAACCTATTCTCCAAGTGCCTGAAAAGAGAGCAAAAAGCAATGGATGGAAACTAATCAAGGAGAGACGCAACCTGGCATTAAGGAGACACTTCCTAACAGTGAGAACAATTAACTAGTGGAACAGAAGTTGCCTTCAGAAGTTGTGGGAGCTCCATCATCGGAGGTTTTTAAGAAAAGATTGGACAACCATTTGCCTGAAGGGTATAGGTTCTCTTGCTTGAGCACGGGGTTAGGCTAGAAGACCTCCAAGGTCCCTTCTAGCTCTATTCTGATTGATTGATGGATTGATTGATTGCTCAAGCAGGAGACCCTATACCATTCTGGACAAACGGTTGTCAAATCTCTGCTTAAAAACCTCTGGTGATGGATCACCCACAACTTCTGAAGGCGTCTCAGAAAAAGATGGGTATACTTTTCAACAAGCTCACTTTTCAGAATGTCACAATGCTCTTTCTCCCCCCCCCCCCACCCAAAAAACCCCACCCTCTGTTAAAAAAAGACAATGAATGTAGTCCACACTGGCCAGGCGTGTCTGACTAACTTGTAAGTTGTTGCAGTGCGACGGAAGGTTTGAGAGGTGAACTCAAAAACACATACTTGACATTCACAAGGTCTTAGGTTTAATCCCCAGAGTTGTTTGGGGGGGGGGAGAGGGAAAGGTCAAGATACACAAGGATTCTTCTCTCTCTGCAAGTTCTCTGCTGCACTTCAAGTAAGAAATATTAAGGAAAAAAAATTGATCTTCTCACGAAGAACATGTTGTTGTCGACTCAAGGAACTTTAGGATCCTGGAACAGTGGTGGGATTAAAAAAAATTTACTACCGGTTTTGTGGGCGTGGCTTGGTTGGTGTGGTGTGGCTTGGTGGGCGTGGCTTGGTGGGCGTGGCAGAGGAAGGACATACTGCAAAATCCCCATTCCCTCCCCCACTCCACTAACCTGCTTTCCAGCTCCGTTCTCCTGTGCAGGGCAACCAAAGAAGACCCAGATGATAAGCTGTGGACATGGCTTGATGGGCGTGGTGTTCTGTGGGTGGGTCTTGGTGTCTTGGTGGGTGTGATGTGGCTTGGTGGGCGTGGCTTGGTGGGAGTGGCAGGGGAAGGACATCCTGCAAAATCCCCATTCCCTCCCCCACCCCACTAACCTGCTTTCCAGCTCCGTTCTCCTGTGCACGGCAACCAAAGAAGACTCAGCTGGTCCACTGGGACTCAACGGGAGGCAGAGAAGGGAAGGGGCCAGTCAGAGGTGGGATTGGCCGGTTCTCCAAACTACTCAAAATTTCTGCTACCAGTTCTCCAGAACCAGTCAGAACCTGTTGAATACCACATCTGTCCTGGAACCAGCTCACGTGACGATACTGGGAACTTTGCTTTTGGCTTTCAGTTGCGCATGTGTGGAAACTAATCAGCATTCTCTTTGGTGTCTGAGTCCCCATTCAGAAGCCATTCTCATTTCTAATTAAATCATCCAATTGCTTTGCGCCCATCTGACAACACAAGAGTTTTCTGAAGATGATAAGGTCATTCTTAGCTATGAAATTTTGCTTGCTTTGATTTTTAAGGGCATTTGTTTCTTCCTTTAAGGGTCAAGCACTGACTTTAACCGTCTCTTTTTCTAGCATGGAACCAAGATTGCTCCTTCCTCATGCCGAATAAAATATTGCCTTCTCAAGTCTACTTATGGTGCCAGTTGAGGAGAATTCTGTGAGTTGAAGTTCACCTGTCTTAGAAGTTCACCTGTTAGAAACCCTGGGAGGAGGGGGAGGGGGAGGAGGAGGAGGAGGAAAGAAAAGAACAGAAGGAAGAAGAGGAAGAGGAGGAGGAGGAGGAAAGAGAGCACAAAGAGAGAGATGCTTTCAGACATAAGATCCTGTTAATTTAAACTTATAAAGTAGAATTAGCTCATCTGGCCATGTTTCCTTGGTCCTCTGGTTTATCTTGAAAGAAAGAGGAGAAGGAGAAGGAAAGTAGAAAGTGTTTTTATAATAGAGGAGGAGGAGGAGGAGGAGGAGGAAGTGTTTTCATAATAGTGGAGAAGAAGGAGAAGGAGAAGATTAAATTATGATGCTCAATTCTAGAGAAGCTGAGTCATGCCAAAAAAAATAACCCACCAGAATTCTTCTCTTGGCAAGGAACATTGCCATGAGAGACCACAGAGAGAGAGAGAGAAAATGGTTATTAATAGAATATAGAAGCCACCATCAAGCCAAGCTAAAAGTTAATCCCTCTGCCAAATTGGAAAACTTTTATGCAATTAATTATAGAGCCAAAACATGAGGTCCAGAGGGGATGGGACCCACCAGTGCTGTGCATTTCTTTATGTAAGTACAAAACCCGTTCCTTCTTTCTAGACCCCGAGGAAAAAATCCATTAACATCTTTATTAGCTCTATTTTACATAGGTAATTACATCCAGGTCTAGACGGAATGTTTAATCACTTGGTTTATTCACTTTGAGTAGCTCATCAAGATTACAAAGAAATATTTCCAAAGAAAAAGAGATTCAGGATTTGGGGAGATTTCTTTCAGAGAGATTTGGGACCATCGTGCCTGGTATATAAGCTTTCTCAAGTAGACCAAAAGACCTATGAAAAAATCACTTTTTCTTCAGCCTTCATCTATCTGCTTTAGCTGTTCCACACGCTCAGTGGCTGAGACGCTGAGCTTGTCGATCAGAAAGGCCGGGAATTCAGCAGTTCGAATCCCTAGCACTGCATAACAGAGTGAGCTCCCATTACTTGTCCCAGCTTCTGCCAACCTAGCAGTTCAAAAGCACGTAAAAATGCAAGGAGAAAAATAGGGACCCCTTTGGTGGGAAGGTAACATGCGCCTTCGGCATTTAGTCCTGCCGGCCACATGACCACGGAGACGTCTTCGGACAACACTGGCTCTTCAGCTTTGTAATTGATATGAGCACCGCCCCCCAGAGCCAGAAACGACTAGCACGTATGTGCGAGGGGAACCCTCACCTTTACCTTAGTCTTTAAGAACTGAAAACATCTGGGTGGTCTTGTTTGACCTTGGGTTCAAAGATGGATTGGGATTAGAATATGAGAATTACTGGACAAGGATTGTGGGCTAGACTGAAAAAACAGCTGCAGGAGATAACAAGAGTGACCCACTTCAACATTGTCCTTGAGAAGGCTATGAATCGGTCTATGAAGCCCATAGAAGTTGTTGGTCCACCTTTTGATTGTTTCCACCATACAGATTTGAACCTTTGAGTAGATTTAGGTCTATCCAGAGGAAGCCAGCTGTGATTTCATTCCTTCTTTTTTGCCTTGGAAATATAATGTTAAACCAAGGAACTGCCTAAGATTGCCCATCATAAATAAAAAGATGGTATCAGGGAATGTAGAGATGACCTTGGCGAAGGAAGGAGTGAACTGTTAAGGGAAGACTGGGAGAAGAGATTACCCAGGTCAGGATTGGAAGGAAAAGTAAGAAAGAAACTCAGTGTGACCCTACCTTGATTTTTGAACAAGAAGGGGTTGAGAAAGACTTGGACAGGTTTCCAAGGCTCTACCACTCTAAAATAAAGGCAATTCCTGGAATCTCCATTGTGCCTGCTTCTTGGCCTGGACTATTTCTTGACCTGGTGTATCTGGACTACCTTCCTGATCTGGTCTACCTTCTTGACCTGGTTTACCTGGTCTACCTTCTTGACCTGGTCTACCTGGTCTATCTTCTTGTCCTGGTGTATCTGGACTACCTTCCTGATCTGGTCTACTTTCTTGACCTGGTCTACCTTCTTGACCTGGTCTGCCTGGTCTACCTTCTTGACCTGGTCTACCTGGTCTATCTTCTTGTCCTGGTGTATCTGGACTACCTTCCTGATCTGATCCACCTTCTTGACCTGGTCTACCTGGTCTACCTTCTTGACCTGGTGTATCTGGACTACCTTGCTGATCTGGTCTACTTTCTTGACCTGGTCTACCTGGTCTACCTTCTTGACCTGGTCTACCTAGTCTGTCACTTGACTTGGTCCATCTTCTTCACCTGGTCTACCTTCTTGACCCGGTGTATCTGGATTGGCAGATAGTGATTGTGGATTTCTGTGGGAGGGTGGAAAGTTATCTAAAAATGGTTATGGCAGACAAAGTTCTTTTTCTGGCTTTGTCTAGGCTGCCAAAATATCCCGCACTGTTTTGGTATCTTTCCCCGATTGGCCACTAGAATACAATTTCCATGTCATTACATTAGGCCTACTCCCCTGCCTTTGGAAATCAGAGGGATATCTAAGCTGCTATCAAGTCCACCATCATGTCCTGTTATTTTGTTGGAAGGGGAGGGGGGCTGGCATACTTTGGATGCTTTTGCTTTTGCTTGGGAATTAGGGAAGGGGAATGTTTTTGGAGAAAGGGCGGACTCCCCCCCAGCCGGTTCCAGCCTGGTTCCAAGGCATAAGAGTTTCCTGTTATCCGCCTTGCACCTCAGGGTTCTCAAAATATCTTCTCTGCATTACATTGGCTGCCAATGGACTGGTTGGGGGGGGAGCTGGGTGTGAGGAAATGAAAGAATTGCTTTATGCAGTGATCCCCAACCTTTTTTACGCCGCGGCCCGGTACCGGCATCAGCTGGGCGCCACCATCTTTTTGATGAAAGTAACGTGCTTCGGTGAGCTTTCTACCCGGAAAAGCTCACTGAGGCGCTGATGCGCGCTATCTTTTTGATGAAACGTGCTTCCGGTGAGCTTTCTACCCGAAAAGCTCACCGGAAGCACTTTTTCATCAAAAAGATGGCGCGCCAGCAAGCCAGCGGCCCGGTAGGAGTTGTTCCGCGGACCGGTACCGGTCCGCGGACCGGTGGTTGGGGACCCCTGGCTTTATGCATCGTATGGGATCTTCAGAGTCCACCTGATTTGACCACAACCACTTTCTCTCAGTAAAAGTTCTTTTGATTCAACTCAAAGGATTCAAGAGTTTCGCTTCCTTGAGGGACCAGCTGGGGCAGGTCCTTACAGTTGCAGTCTTAAGTAATCTGCATTTGGGATTTCTTGCTTCTTTCTCAAAGATTGCGTTGAGATAGATTGCATAAATTTGCATCCAAACATGCAGCTATAATTGCCAGGGAAAGGATCTGGACCCAAGGGGGGAGTTTTTCTGCACCCACAATTCACAAAAGGCAGAGAAAGGGGAGGGAGGGAGGGAGGGAGAGGGAGAGAGAGAAAGAGAGAGAGAGAAACTGATTAACTCCACCTGCAAACCTTTTCAAAAATAACCACAGAGACAAATGGAAATGGAAGAGCTTGCATTTAATTCAAATTCATATTCTCTCTTCTGTTTGTTTATTGTTCATATTAGAAACACAGGCTTTAGGAAGCTGAAGCCTTTAATTAAATTATATTTACTGAATCATTAATGGATAGTGGTAATAACATCAAGGCATCAACATCATTGGAAAACATCTCTGTCAGAAAGCACAACAACTCAGAATAAACAAAGTACTTCTAAAATATAATGTTTGTTTTTTTTAATCCCAGAATTAAATGTACAGGCATGACTGTTTCCAACATTAATTACCACTGAAATCAGTGGTAATTAATATATTTCTAATTCCATGGAGGCAGCCTGAAATGGACTTATAATTAAAGAAGACTACCAAGTATGGACAGGAAGGTTCCAGATGGGCTACCTATTGGTAGCAAAGTGTTAGAGAGTTCTACATCCCTAGTTGGTGGTCAGCTGAATTCCTGTAAACCAAAGCTTATGCTGTAAGTTCTTTTTAATTCCAGGCAGTCTCTTCCCTTCCAGATCCTACCCTTTTATTCTTTTTCTCTCCTTTCCTGTTTTCAAAAGCTTTTGATTATCCAGAAATCTTTATTATCCCTTTGACTTTTTATTTTCAGCATTAAATACCTATTAATGTCAAAGTGGCTTTTTTTCCAATTTCTTACTTAAGTCTCTTAGCTGTCAGTATAGGAAAAGGAGAAAAAAAAAACCAAATCTTTTCCCTTTTCTCTCTCCTTCGCAGCTTAAAAATCTTCTTAGGAAACAATGTTATTGGTTTTTTTTAATAGTTTCAATTCCAGGGTACCATATTTGTTGCTTTTGCTGTTTGACCCGGTCAACCAAAACTTTCTCTTCTTATCTTCCTCCTGCACATTCTTTTCCGGTCGAGTTCTTCTTTGTGGTGGCCATTTCTGACCACCGCTACAACCGCCTTCGGGAAAGGGAGTAATGACCAGCTGGGGAGGAGAAATGCGGCTCTCCTCAACCCTGCAGGCAGTCTCCCCACTCTTCACCACCTCTACGGGGTGGCTTAGCCCCGAAACCTGCCAGCTTGGGGTGTTCCAGTGGCGAGCACAGATCGAAGCCTTGCCGAGACGAGGTTTCAGTCTGTCGCTGAAGAAGCTCAAACTGGAAGCCACAATATATCTGTTTTGTGTACTGATGGCAGGAAGGTTGGGACTCGCCCTGAATCTACTGACCTCTCTATATCCTTTATCATTTAACTCAGGGGTGGGATGCAAATATTTTTACTACTGGTTCTGTTGGTGGGGTTAGGTGGGAGAGGCTAGGTGGGCATGGCTTTTTTTTTTTTGGTGCAGCACACACACACACACCGCTCTGTTTTTGTTTTTTGGTTTTGCTCCTGGGCCTCAGGGAAGTCTCCTGCAGGGGGTGTAGTTCTACATCCCTAGTTGGTGGTCAGATGAATTCCTGTAAACCAAAGCTTATGCCGTAAGTTCTTTTTAATTCCAGGCAGTCTCCTCCCTTCCAGATCTTGCTCTTTTATTCTTTTTCTCTCCTTTCCTGTTTTCAAAAGCTTTTGATTATCCAGAAATCTTTATTATCTTCCTTTAACCCTCCCTCATGACCCTTTTTGCCTCCTGGGCCTCAGGAAAGCCTCCTGGGCAAAGCACTAAGATAGCGAGAGGGATCCTGGCACAGCTGATCGTCAGGAGGGAAAAAAAGAAAAGAAATACTAGTTCAGCTGAACAGTAGCAGTTTTTACTACCGGTTCACATGAACCGGGCCGAACCAGTAGAATCCCACCATTGATTTAACTGTCCCTTTAATTTTATTTGTTCATTACTTGTACTGGTCTTTGACTGCGGTAAATGGAATTGTTAAACAAAATATTCTGCTGGTTCTGCACCTTTTCCAACCAAAACCTGGTGAAAGCATCAGGATTATTCCACGCACCTTTCTGTTCTGATTGCCTTTCATGACTTCCCATCTCAGCCAGGTTGAGTTGCATTGAGGTAAACATAGTGTTTAACAACAAACAGAAGGGAAGTTGAACTTCATGCATCGTCACGTCAAATTAACTGGATGGAAGTCATGAATTACACAGTTAGTTTGTAATTCATTTTCTTCACATTGTAAAGCTAATTAAGGACTGTATTTTTTTCTGGTGAACTCCATAATTGCTCTAGCTTATGCCAACCCAAAGCATTTCATTCCTGGCTGATTGCAAGCACTTGAACAGCATTAAACGTTTATGGAGCTCCATGGGTTCTGACAACAGCCTGAACTATAAAATTAGTGGCTGAGGGCATCAAGTTATTGGTGATCCAAAGGCTCACAATTTTCTTCTAGGAAGGAAATGAATTTCCTGGAAGGTAAGAAGTTCATGGAACACTGGCAATAGGAAAAACAGTAAATTACTTACCACTTTAATTCAGCCATTGGAACAAATGGAGAATATTTACATTTTTAGGAGTTCAAAAAGTAATAAATCATTGCCCGTTTGGGTACCATCTAAATAATTACACCACATTTTTCCATAGACCAAGTATTTTTTTTTTCTATTTGGTGTTTGTAAAGTGTCATCTTTGAGATGCTGCATCATCTTGGTCACCTGTTTTCTCCAGAATGCTGTCCTTCAGTACTCTTTCTAAAAATGGATGGAACCATTCTCAGAGAAGGTTAGAATAATTCAGGGCCATTCTCCGAACATGGGATTTAGTGTAGATTATAGATGTCCTCACATGGAGAACATCTTGTACATTTCTGGTTGCTTGTAATAAGAACTCTTACCTGGAGCTCCTTCTTCTTTGAACCAAGATTTTCGGGTGGATCTGAAGAATTTTGGGGTCTCTGGAGCTTTGAGAGACTGAAAATGGGCCCATTTCAGCACTGGAAGGTCCCTTTTTTCAGCCTCCCAAGGCTACAGAGGCTTCCCTCGAAGCAAACAGCCTCAAATGGGCCAAAAACAGTGAAGCGGCTAACTGCCCCAGAGAAAGGCCTAGGGACCACTCCAGGGGCTATACGTACCCTCTGATATATGATACTTTTGATATTTTTCTCCTGCAGCCAAGATGCTACTGTAGAGCGTACACATTTGTGATGCCTTCTATCCTGTCAGTTTGTGCTCTAAGAAGCAGGAATGGTGCCTTAGAGGGGTGTGGGCTGGCAGGATCATAAATTCCATTGCTATCACATGATTTAAGCCAAACTGCTATCATCTTTCAACAGCCTGCCTCAATGATGAAGTATCTGAGAAAGAGAGAGAGAGAGAGAAGGGGGGAAATCATCCTTATGGAAGATGACACAAAATAAAGCCTTTTTAATCTCTTGTCTCTCTGAATGTCTACAATTTATTTTAATTGGCATGGTTTCTGCTGTCACGAGCAGATGGAAAAAAACAGCAGGAAGGTACAAGGAAGGTCAGGTGGATTCCTCCAAGACTGTCTTGAAATTAATGATGAGTCGTTTCTAACCAAACTGATCTTAGCAACCCTCCAGGAGTTGATGATCTGATCCAGAATGGATCTGATTCAATCAACAAGACAGGAGGAGGGAAGGCAATATTCAGAAATGCCAGCAATGCTGCTTAGGAAGCACAAGCTCATCTCCTTTCATAGGAATTCAAGGGGTCAGTTTCACTTTTTTTTTCTTTTTGAAAGCAGCTCAGAGATCTGGTTTCTATAGTTACCTGAGGTTCAGAATGGTATTGATGAAGAAGACAACTGGGAAGCAAAAATAGACAATCAAAAACAAAAGTGATGTCGTTACCTAGGCTGGCAATGAAACGTCTGCAGGAAATCCTCCAAGGAGTGAAAAACCTTAACTACCCGACACTTTGATCCTGAGCTGCATATATTCCTTATATTACTGGTTCCTGCTGTGTGGATTCCAACTCAGAGAATTATGAGCCACGAATCTCAACATTGCTAAGGCTGGGGAGCACTGATATAGATCTATGTTCTCAATCTCAGCCACTGTGTGGATTACAACTCCCAGAATTCGTCAGCCAGCATGGGTTTCGGAGTCCAGAGAGAAGAGAACGTTTGTAGCTTGAACTGTGGAGTTCTTGGTGCTTTTCTGGCAGATGTTTCATGACACAATTAGGGTAATGAAATATCTGCAGCAGGAAAACAACCAAGCTCAAAGAGCACAAAGGACCTACACTACTCCTACTCCTCTACAAACCCCACTCTCTTCTAGCACTGATTATGTTCCCTAGTTGGGTAATGAAATGTCTGCAAGAAGACAAACCAGGAGAGTACCAAGGACCCCACACTCCTCCTCTTCCTCCCTGCAAATCCCACTCCCTTCTAGCACTGATTATGTTCCCTAGTTGGGTAATGAAATGTCTGCAAGAAAAGAAAAAAAACCAAGCGGGCACCAAAGACCCTATACTCCTCATATTCCTCCTCCTCCTTTCTAGCATTGGTGACACCACCTAATCTGGTAATGAAACATTTGCAAGAAAGCCACCAAGCTCAGAGAGCACCAAACATCAGTATTGTCTCTCTTGTAGACAACACATACCTGTGCTTGGAGAAGGTTTGGTTTGATGATGGTGGCAAAGACAAACATTTGTATCGGAGAAGCTTTTAAGAAAATAATGTGTCCTTTCAGCTGCAAGGAAGAATGAGTAGTAGCTCTCTAACACAAGCAGATGTCGTATATCTTTCATCTTCCCAATCGCTTTGGGAGAGGTTTTCAGATGCTTCCGATTGAAGAGATTTAGAATCCGTGCCGAAGCAGCTAATATATGCACAATTCGCTCTCCGGACAGTTAATTTATTTGTAGCTGTCATCAGCCTTAATAAAAACAAACTGTCTGGGCTTGGATGAGCTTTTATAGCTTTTGGGGTAGAAGAGGAGAAAATGTTGCATGCCACGGATAATATCAAGCCAATTGGCAACAATTCAGCAGAACATCTAAGCTACTTAATCCAATACATCCTGTCCAGACTATAGGTTCAGAATAACAGAGTTAGAAGGAACCTTGAAGCAGGGGTGGGATTCAGCTGGTACGGACTGGTTCAGGCAAACTGGTAGTTCTGGCAATGAGTTGGCCCTGCCCACCTGCCCCCTGCACTAGTCTGTCCTATATATTTCGTTTGTTTGAAACCCAGCTGATAGGAACGGAAGAACAGATTGCCATGCCTCAGCTTGTGATGACCCAGGGTGGGATACAAAATGAACACAGTCACAAAAAGAAGTGAAAACCTCTTTTATTGCTTCACTTTGCTTCAAAGCTCCAAATATCCTTGACTGGAGACAAAAACTCCCCCACAAGCAGTTACGAAAAGGAGGAAATGCCGTTTAAACTAAAAATGCCTATAAATTATAAAGAGAAAAACAACACAAACCACACTGAAGCAATTAAGGAATCAGACAAGATAAGGGCTTGAAGACGTCCACAGATATCGGAACACACACTGGGAATGACGCCAAACTCGGAGAGGAATGACAGACTAGAGATATTTCCATGCTTTGTTTCCAGCACTGGCCCATATGCATGTCCATCCTTTTAACCAGTTCTCACAGCTGCAGCCCATGAAGAGGATCAAGGCCCTTTCCTCCCCGTAGACCATGCCATTCACGTCTCCCCCTTATCCTCTCCTCCCTGCGTGCCCTAGGATGGAAAGGGGGATGGGGAAAGGGATGCCCAGCCGCCTCTGCCCTTCCCCAGCCTTTTCCACAACCTCCAGAGCCACACTTCCACTCCCTGTCGGCTGTTCCTCCTCTCCCTCCGAGTCAGTCATCCAACAGGGGCATGATACAGCTCTTTTACTCACTGGGACTAAAGGTAAAGTAAGTTTTAGAGATGTTTTCTTTCTTTCTTTTTAAATAAATTTTATTGAATTTTCAGCTTTAAAAACAAATTCTATATACATTTTTTGCAATTGTTTGTGACATCAGTTGTTCCATTCATATGTGTGTGTGTGTGTGTGTGTGTGTGTGTGTGTGTGTATTTTCCCACGTCATTATAGTTGTGCTTTTAAAGTTGTAGCAACGTTTCTGGCAGAATCTCATCTGCCATCATCAGGCTTCTGTATTGTGTTCGGTCTGTGAGTCAAACTTTCACAGCCGCTTTCTGTTTTAAATTTGGTGCTAGCCTACTGCTGTGCCAGAATGGTTTTTTTCTTCATCCTGATTGGTTGGGAGTCTTGGTCTGTGTTTATTGGTCTTGGAGTTGTCTGTGCTCTGCTTGATTGGTGTTTCTAATATCTTCTGTCTGTTTTGTGGCTTTTTTTTTGTCTTGATTGGCTGGCAACATTGTGTTCCTGTATTGGAGGCTTTTAGTGCGAATGGACAGCTATCATTTATTAGGAAGCTAGGTTTCATCTGGGTGCCTGGTTGAGGTGTGTTTGAGCTGGAGGTATCGGGGATCTGTTTGTGCCCAGGTGTTTGCCTGGCTTGTGGTGTGGAGATTTTTTTGTTTGTGAGTGCAGGCTTCCAAATAATTGACAGTCTGGTGGAATTATAGAGACACAGACACAGACACACACACTATTTACAATTACACTTTAACAGTTTTACTTTTACATTCTCTTTTCTTTCTGTTGTCTAACCACACATACCATTTTCCCCAGACCGTATATACCATTCCAGAAAAAAGATTGTCCAGTCTCTTCCTAAAAACCTCCACTGATGAAGCCCCCACAACTTCTGGTGGCAAGCTGTTCCGCTGGTTCATTGTTCTCACTGTTAGGAAGTTTCTCCTGAATTCCAGGTTGCTTCTCTCCTGGATGAGTTTCCATCCATTGTTTCTTGTCCTGCCTTCTGGTGCTTTGGAAAAATAGGTCGACCCCCCTCTTCTTTGTGGCAGCCTCTCAAATATTGGAAGACTGCTATCATCCCTAGTCCTTCTTTTCACTAGCCTAGACATACCCAATTCCTTGCAGCCATTTTTCATCCTGGAATGAAGTATGGTTGCACCAGGTTCATCCTGAGCTCAAGGCGTTCAGACTTATAATTCAACATCGCTAAGAAAGAAACTTTATTACTTACTAGGAAGAAGCCACTAAGTATAAATTTCCCTCTGCCAAATTGAAGGCACAATTTTTATTTTCTGTAGCCAACATGGTTTGATTCCAGGATCCTTTCTCTCCCACCCCCCTCAGCTGTTTAATGGTCTTTTTTTTTTTTTTTTGCCTCCTGCTTCTCAATTTGGAAGCTGGTTGACAATTGTTGGCATAAGTGACACCTTTTCCTGGAGAAATGCAGCCTGTCAACTGAACTCCCAGGGGTGGCCTTTAAATCTGATTTCTGTTTACATTAAACAACCCTTGTTCTACAGGTTACAGGAGAGACATGGTAGAACATGATACAAAATTGACTCATATTCATGATGTCAAAGCTCATTCATATTCATATTTGGTTTGCAGCCAAGAGCTCACATTCCTGTTTTTTTTCTGACAGCTACCTACTTCTGACACCAGTTTTTAAAATATTAGTTTATAGGAAAGAGGTCACTTTCTGTTTTCCCCAGGTGATAGTAATCTTCCAACAGCCACATCTGCTGAAAAACAATGAGAGTTGACTTGAGTCTCAAGAATAACAGCTGATGCGAAAACAGTAGTAGATGGGCAAATTTTCTGTATTTATCTGGAGGGCCTTCCGAAGGTGTGGTCACTGAGGAGAATCCTACGCATTAAAGCTTGGACATCTGGAAGATGACAGGCTGAGGAAGGTTAATGGTTAATCTAAATGCACTCTGGATACTCTGAAAGTCATCAAGATTCTTGCTTTGTTCTTCAGATTACCTGATATCTTGGAGATGATGAACTGCAATTTTGCTCTGAGAGTATTAATTACTGGTAACACAAGTGATGTTGTGGCTCACCAGTGGCCAGCAGAGCTGGCGGCAGACTCAGACAGTGAGGAGGTTGGGGAGGAACATGGGCCAGTCCTGGAGTCTGGGGAAGATTCTGATGAGGGTTCTGTGTTGGAGGCAGAGATGGGGCCAGGGCCGTCTGACAATTAACAGCTGCCTTTGGAGTTGGACAGAAGTGGGGCAGAAGAACAGCTGGAGCCTGTTCCCAGTGTGTGCATGTGCAGAGCTGCCAGGAGAAGAGAACAGTTAAGGAAGAAGGGTCAATTTGGGAGTAAAGGCACAAGTGGATGATGAATGGCCCCTCCCATAGGGAATAAAGAGGAGCAAAAAGGGAGTGCGGTTTACAGGAGACAATTAGTTCAATTCATTAGGGTAAAGATCTGTTCCTGACTTCCTGCCAAGTAATTTCTGCTACATCCTGGTGTTTGGAAGTTATCGGCCTGGCAACTCTCCAAGCCTGATAAAGGTCTGCAGTTGTGAAATCCTTTGAAAGACTGTTTGCCAGGACTTTGCTGGAGAGGAATTCACTTTAACCTAAATAAAAGGGGTTTTATCGGAACAAGGAGTCTGCTTCATGATCTTGGGAAGCCTAGGTCAGAATAAGAACTGAGCAAGAGCTCCTTGGATGATGTGGTGAAGGTCCTGGATAAGGCTCAAACAGAATCTTATCTGGTATGTCTTGAACATGGAGGCATATGCCACTTTGGGTCACATGACTAGGTGGGAGGGTCTTAGAGTTGACAACTGTTGGAGCTGCTGCCCTACTGAATCTCCCATAGGGCTGAACTGGGAGATTTTTCAACATTTTGTTTGCAGGACAAGAAACTATGGTTGAAAACTCATCAAAGAAAGAAGCAACCTAGAATTGAGGAGAAACTTGCTAACAATGAGGACAATTAACCAGTAGAACAGCTTGTCTTCAAAAATCATAGCCACTCCATCACTGGATGGTTTTTTTAAGAAGAGACTAGACAGTCACTTATCTGAAATGGTATAGGTTCTCCTTGAGCATTGGGCTGGACTAGAAGACCTCCAAGGTCCCTTCCAGCTCATTCTATTCTATTCTAATTAATAACTGGATCAAACTGGAGGTTTACAAGAAAAGATTGGTCAGTCATTTGTCCAGGATGGCATAAAGAGTCCCGGGGTTGGATTAGAAGACCTCCAAGGTCCCTTCCAACCCTATAAGTCTATGATTCCACAATTCTATGTGCTCCATTAGGGCTTCCTTCATCCTAATCTACCAAAGTTCAGAGAAGGAAAGGCAAAAGAAATCAACAGTGAAGCATGCTTGGATGAAATTTTAGGACCCTGGACAGCATCCGTAAAAGGACCAAGGTCAGGACAAAAGCTTATGGATTTCTCCTTCCTTGGAAGAAATTAGCAATGGCTGCATTTCTTATTTATTTGTTTGTTTGTCGTGTACAAGATAACAAATATAGGTATGAATATAAATATGAACAAAGGGAGTAAATGCAAATAAATGGAGACAGTAAGACAGGAACGGTAGGCATGCTGGTGCACTTATGCACGCCCTCTTTAAGGACCTGTTAAGAATGAGTTTGCATATAACCACAGCAGCGAGAATTGCACTCACACAATGCTGGAAAAAAGACACCATGCTGTCAGACTGTTTAGCGATGCAAAAGATCTTAGATTGCACAGAAATGGATAAACTCACCTTAAAGGACACCTTAAAGGAGTTAAAGGACAAGGAAGACTTGGAATATTATACAGTTTGGGAAAATTGCTATCAATGGATGAACAATAGGAATAAGAAATGTACAGATTAAAAGAAGATATAGATCTGTATATGAATAACTAGAAATGCACGTAAATGTGTTTATGTAATGAAGATATCTTAGTACTGTCAAAGATGATTGAGATTTGTAAAAAGCTATTTTTAAATTTATTTGTATTTTAATGTTTCAAAATTTCAATAAAGGTTAATTAAAAATAAAAAAAAGAATGGGGTGAGGTCCACGGTAGACAGTTTGAGGTTGAAACTGGGAGGGGTTGAGGCTGTAACCACAGAGTCAGGTAGCGCGTTCCAGGCGTTGACCACTCTGTGGCTGAAGTCATATTTTCTTCAATTGAGTTTGAAGTGGTTTACCTTGAGTTTGTATCAGTTGTTTGCCCATGTATTATTGTGGTTGAGGCTGAAGAAGTCATTGACAGGCAAGATGTTATAGCAGACAATTTTGTGAAATTTATTTTATTTATTTTATTTATTTATTTTTGTCAATTGCTTACAAAATAATAGGTATAAGTAAAAACATAGTTATGAATACATGGATAAGAAAAATAAAAAATAAAAATAAAAGAAACAATAGGACAGGGACAGTAGGCACATTGGTGTGCTTATGCACGCCCCCGACAGACCTCTTAGGAAAGGGGTGAGGTCAATAGTAGACAGTCTAAGGTTACAGTTTTTGGGGTTTGGGGAAGAAACCACAGAGTCAGGTAGAGTATTCCAGACATTGACCACTCTGTTGCTGAAGTCGTATTTCCTGCAATCATGCTTAGATCAGACCGCAGGTGGCGCAGTTCCAGATTGTCCAGGCCCAACATTTCTGCATTCCTGCCGAGTGGTGCTTTGTATCATCACAGCTTATCCACCAAACCACAATGTGCTAGGGTTTGCACCAAACGAATCCCCCCCTCCCCTGCCAGATGATGGCCTATGAGCTGCACTGGCAAGATGGATGCATCCAGGCGAACTGTGAATGCCAATCTCACAAAAAAGGCATTGTGCAATCTGTGAACCCTGAGAGTGTATTAGAGTCCAACCTGGGGCACCCCTGCTCCTTCCTGTAGAGCAAGTGATGGGGTTTTGATAGGAACAACCCTTCCGGTTCTTTTCAGTGGCTGGATTGAATCTGAAGATTACTCTATCACAATGAGCAATAGAAGGGCTGTGATTGCCACATTAACCAAGACTCAGGCACATATTTCTTACCTAAAAGCTCCATTCGTTTACACGCTCCTACTGACCTCTGTACCTACCAAACTCAAAGGCTATTTTTTTTAAATTCCCAGAAAACACTCTTATCAATTATTGGTGGCCCAAGATGGAGTAGGTTCCTGAAACACCCATATTTAACTCTCTTGGTTCACTTTCGCAGTAGAATTCTTTTATCCAAACAAATCAAACAAGAAGACCCAAATGTACTTGCAAAGAACCAAGATGTATAACGTGCGAGGAACAAATAAAAAAATATCGACCAAATACATACCCAAAACACTGCCGTTTGCTATTCAGGTTTGTTTGTTTGTTTGTTTTAAAAAAAGTGGGGTGGGTGGGGGGAAACACTTCATTTTAAAATCCTCAATTAAGTGTTTGGGACAGGCACTCCTGCCTCTGCATGGCAAATGTGCTGAATTAAGTAAAATATTTGTAACCATAATTGAGGCTCATCCTTGTGGCTCCATGTGGCATCTCCAATTCATCAGTTCATATTTTTGCTCCTGTCAGTTTGAATTTGAATGTGATTCATCAGCCTCGGCCTTTGGAGGTGGAACAAATTCGCAAATGAGCTTCCCTCGCTTAGAGCTTGGTCTCTGAGGCGAAAGGGGAAAAGATTGTGAGGCAATGCACACTTTTCTGGAAACTGGGGACGCAACATGGATGCGCTTGGCCTAATATTGGCAGGGTTCACTCCCAGGGAAGTGATGGCAAACTAAGGACAGCTTTGCTTTTTTGCAGAACTGGTGACTGTGGCAGAAGTGTGAAGTGTTAATGCCGGTTTATAATGCCTTTGTAAGAGCACACTTGGAATACTGCATCTAATTTTGGTTGCCATGGTACAAAAAATATGTTGAGATTCTAAAAAGAGTGCAGGGAAGATCAACCAAGATGATTAGGGGGATGGAGGTTAAAACATATGAAAAATGATTTCAGGAATTGGGCATGGCTAAGTCTGGTGAAGAGAAGGACTAGCAGTCTTCTAATATCTCAGGGTTAAACGAGGAAACAATGAACGGTTTGGTGCCTTGAAATTCCTCCCCGGATAATCTGGAGTTCCCCAGCTCCAAACAGATAATCTTTTATGCTTTAGAACACTGCCAAAGTCAGCCTTGACCAAGCCTTCAAACTGAGCTCACCCACTAAACTTTCTAATACCTTCTAGAAATGGCTGGTTAACTGCTTTTTGGAATTAAGAACCTTCAAAATGTCAATCCCATGGATGGTTCTCTTTCAATCTTTAACAAAATAAATTTCATGTAAGTTTAAGAATCTTTTTTTTTAAAGTATTCTGAAATAAACAGCAAAAGGATAATTAGAACGTTAATTTTGGAAAGTGTCAAGATGGATGAAGGGGGCCAGATGAATTGGAAATAAGATGTTGAAACTAATTATAAGAATCCTTCCAGTGGATGGTTTAAAACCCTATTAAATATATATTTGAAGGTTTTGATTCTAAGTTTAAGAAATCTTCCCATGGGAAAGTGTTGTGGATTAGAAGAAAAACATGATAAGTCTGAAGTTTGAAGTCGGGATAGTAGAAATAGCTTAAGATTATAATTAAAAGAAAAGAAGAGACCCACTAATACAAAACAGGAGGCAAGTATTTTAACTATGGAAGAATTCGAGGATTTTTGGCAACAATGCACTCAGAAATTTCTCCTAAGATTAAAATGTAAATAGATGTTTAAATATACAATAGATGTTGCTGCTTCTAGTACCTTTCTGGTTTTTCAGTTGAAAGCTTTTGTCTATCAATCTTGAGATTGTGTGTGTGTCGTGATGCCTCATGACTGAGTGATTTATTCTTAACTCGGTAAAATGTCCCTATCGCGGCACTCATTACCCAAACATCACAATGAGAAGTGTATTTTTCCTTGATTTTCTCTTGGTATGAGCAATGGACTCATTTTTTTCTGTCTTTTCTGAGATGGGGGGAAGGAGGAAGGGAGGGAGAAGGAGAGATTGCTAAACCATGTGCTCCAACCCTTATCTCCCAAAGTTCGTAATTGTTAGCTGACCCAATAGTGATAATTTTCCAGCTGTTTTAGAGTGAAGAACCACTTCATAATAAAGCTTTTTTTATTTTTTATTCCAGCCTCATTCCTTCTATGGGAAGACAGAGTGTGATCCCTCTTGAATTAAGTGAACACTTCAATAAGAAAGAGATGGTTTCCAAAACTTTAATATCTGAAGAGGTACTTCAGATTCACTTCGCAATCATTGAATGGGGACCTCGAAACCTCTCTTTCAAGAGGCTGCACTAAACGTCAGTAGATACTGCCTCTGGTACAATATCCGGTCAAAGGCTATAAAATTGGGATTTTACTTCAAATTCCTGCTTTGGCATAGGCTATTGACTGACAAGATTGATGGGGAGGTAAAAGGGAAAAAAATACATGAATAAAATCAAGTGAGGTACTAATAACATGTAGTAAGGCCACACCTAGAGTACTGTATCCAGTTTTGGTCACCACACTATAAAAAAGATGTTGAGACTCTAGAAAGAGTGCAGAGAAGAGCAACCAGGAGGATTAGGGGACTGGAGACTAAAACATATGAAGAACGGTTGCAGGAACTGGATATGGCTAATCTAGTGAAGAGAAGGACCAGGGGAGACATGAAAGCAGGATTCCAATATTGAGGGGCTGCCACAGAGAGGAGGAGGTCAAGCTATTTTCCAAAGCGCCTGTAGGCCAGACAAGGAATGATGGATGGAATCTGAACAAGGAGAGATTTAACCTGGAAATAAGGAGAGACTTTCTGACAGTGAGAGCAATCAACCAATGGAACCGCTTGCCCTCGGAAGTTGTGGGAGTGCCATCACTTGAGTCTTTCAAGAAGTGATTGGACTCCCATCTGTCAGAAATGGTGTAAGGTCTCCTGCTTGGGCAGGGGTTGGACTAAATGATCTACAAGGTCCCTTCCAACTCTGATTATCTGTTATCTGTTAAAATACAAAACTCTCATGTTAGAGAAGAGCAGGCAGAAGTGGGGGCGGAGTTAAACAAGTCATCAGCCTAGAGTCATTACTTTGCCACAAATGGTGTAAGCCGAGCCCCTCTTGAATTCCATTCACTCTTATCTGGTGCCAATTTAATATTGAACTTTAGTTGACTAGATTCTTGGTTATGGGGCATCTTCTAAATTGCATCTTAACATATGGCCTGGATACTTTGCACCTGACATCTCCCCCACTAAAAAAAAAAAAAAACATTTGAAAAAATCTAGTATTTCCTCTTGATGTTCTTGAACATCCTTTGGTGCTGTCTCAGGACAATGTTTGACTCGGTTTTCTTGCAGTTTTCTTCCTAATTACCTGGTGTGGCAAATTATAGTTGGAATAATGAGGATTTCCACACACACACACACACACACACACACCCCGTAAATTCTACACTTGCAGAATATTAACTTTGGCCTAATGAGAGTTTTTGAGTTAAAAACAAAATAAATACCAAACGATGTTTCATGATGATAGACGAGATAAAAAGCATTCTCTTTATTTTATTTTCTAAACCTCGATGTATAACGCCCAGGTAATTAGGTGTGTGAATAAAATATATTGTTTTTTATTTAGGTATGTATCTTAGAAACAAAATAAAAGTCCCTATTTCTGTCGTTCTGATCTTTCCAAGCCACATAGAAGAACCAGTCAAGCTATTCTCCAAAGCCCCCTGAAGGCAGGACAACAAGCAATGGATGGAAACTAATCAAGGAGAGAAGCAACCTAGAACTAAGGAGGAATTTCCTGACAGTGAGAACAATTAGCCAGTGGAACGGCTTACCTCCAGAAGCTGTGGGTGCTCCATCACTTGAGGTTTTTAAGAAGAGATTGGACAATAATTTATCTAAAACAATACCGGGTTTCCTGCTTGAGCAGGGGGTTGGACTAGAAGACCCCCCCTTCCAGCACTGTTATTCTGTTACTCTGTTAAGCCATGTAGACAAGAAAATATCTCAGAAGACACCCAGTGGTAGGATTCAGCCGGTTTTCACTGGTTCAATAGAACTGGTTGTTAACTTCCTGAGCAGTTTGGGGAACTGATTGTTGGAAGAACTCATGAGGCCAGAGAACCGATTGTTAATTTTTTTTTAATCCCACCACTGAAGACACCATATATTAGCCCTTCAAGATAATCCAGACTACCGTGAAGCATTTGGGCAAATTACAATTCATTATGTCTTGCAAGCTTGGAGACATTCATAATCTTTATGCAGCTTTTAAGGACTTCAGTACCAGAACTGCATTTCTCCCACCCTCAGTTTCTTGATCTTAGTTCACCTGGGTCTGTCTTTTTTTCCTCTGTTGATTTTTTGGGGAGGCCCTCAGGAATTGGATTTAGACACCTTTCGGATTTCTCACACAATGCATTATGAGAAATGCTATACTGGCAGTATTAAAGATAGCAATTTATCCTGTCCAGTTGTGTCTGACTCTAGGGCACAGTGCTCATCTCCGTTTCTTGGCCCAGGAAGCCAGTGTTGACTAAAGACAATGTCCATGGTCATGTGTCCAGCATGGCTATATGCCAAAGGTGCACAGAATGCTGTTATCTTCCACTGAAGTGGTACCTATTTATCTACTCGTCTTTGCATGCTTTCGAACTGCTAGGTGAGCAAGAGCTAGAGCAAGAAACAGCTCTCCCCATTGCGTGGAGCTCGGGTCTCGAATCTGGGCTGTCAAGTCTCCAGCTCAGTATCTTTAGCTGCTTGTCCCTACTGGCAATATGATGGGTAATAAAGATGGTGGCTAATTCCAGTTGCTGGGGCTGGTTTTTCAACCCAAGTGTCACACGACAGAGTGAGCTCCCATCACTTGCTCCAGCTCCTGCCCATCTAGCAATTCAAAAGCATGCAACTGCGAGTAGATAAATAGCTACCACTTTGGTGGGAAGGTAACAGGGTTCTGTGCACCTTTGGCATATATAGCAACCCCATTGGAGAGAGTTTACCCAGAGTGGTGCAGTGGCCTAGAGGGGGAGCTCTCACCTCACAATCAGGAGGCTGTGAGTTCGATCCTAGGTAGGGGCAGATATTACTCTCTCTGGGCACAATGATATATTATCTGCTGAACAAAGCTCCGCATTGGTGGCAGGAAAGGCATCCGTCCAGTAAACATTCAGTTGCCCAGACTCCACCCCGCAAGGGATTATGTGGTCATTAAAAGAAGATGATTGAAGAGAGTTTACCCAGAGATCCTTCAAGCTGGAACAGCTGTGTCCTCAAGGGACCCTAGACAACTCAAGACAGGGCAGAGAAAGATATATCTTCGGATGTTGAAAAATTGTATTGAGCTATTCAAAGGAACGATGTTTGCTGTTTCACGTCAGCTGAAGGATGAGCCTAGGAGATTACAATACAAAGCCTTTGAAAGCAGAGATGAGAAAATGTCAACCAGAGGGTGCTAACTGGGTCAAAAGATATTAAGGGACAGAACATCAATCAAAGATCAGGGTGAGAGGAGACAAAACAGATGCAGCATCAGCGAAATTAGTTTTCCTTTCCTCCAAGGGAAGATGATGACATTTCCAAGGGATGAATGAAACTAATATTTCTGCTTGGCAATCTTTTCTTTCTTAAAGGTTGACCCAGCAGACAAGACAACTAAGGGGGAGCAGGGCAGGCAGACATATCTTGATTTAAGGCCTATCAGATACCCTAAACCAGGGGTGTCAAAACTCGATTTCATTGAGGGCTGCATCAGGGTTGTTTGACTTCGGGGGGCTGGGTGTGTGTGGCTGTGGTGGGCATGGCCAGCTCAACTTGTATTGGGGGCACCTGTGTGGGCCAAGTGCTAAGGCAGGACTTACCTCAGATCCTCCCTCACTCTCATTATAATCTTCCTTCCTTTTCTTCTTTTTCCTTCCCTTTTCCTTCTCCTTCTTCCTTCCCCTCTTTCCTTATTTTTCCTTCCTTGCTCTCTTCCCATCTTTCTTTCTTGTTCTTTGCCTTTCCTCTTTCCCTTTCTCCTTTCCTGTCCCCTTCTTGCACGCTCAAATGCAAAAGGGGAAACATGTCTCCTTTTGTTTTGTTTATAGTTTGTTTTGATAGCCCTCCACCAGCGAAAACGGAGTCTGGCCTACCAAGCATTGAGGCACCAAGAAAGATCCTGCAAGGAGAGCAGAGATGGCTTCCCATCACGAACAAAGCAACAAATGAATCTAGTGGTCAAATCAAATCATCACCGGATCTACCAATTCTCCGGAACCAGTCCGAACCAGCCAAATCCCACCCCTGGTCTTGATGTAGGAAACCCCAACTGAACACCCAGGGCAAATTATGCTCCATTTTGAGTTCAAATAGAAGCATCAGTTGTCTGGAGTTTGTAACAAGTCAAATATTCCATTTACAATAAACTAATGCGAATGTCTTCCTTGCTGAAGGAACTTCGTCATCAAATTATGATGCCCACCTTAGAATATCTGAGTTTATTTCTGGGGTGTGTGTGTGTGTGTGAAGGCCACAGATCAGTCAATGTCACATATCTTTATTGGTTGTCTACCAGGGGGGCGGGGAGCGAGAAGACTTAAGGCCATGTATTGGATGTTGCCATGAGTGCGTTTGATTTTAACAAAGCTAAAGTAAGATTTTCGTCTCCTTCTCTACTTGCTCTCAGAGGAACTTATTAAAACTTAATGTGTCTGCCTGCCCACAATTTTCGCATGTCAGAAGGTTTTTTGCGTGCCACTGCAGAAGAAGAGATTGTACCACACGTCACTGGATTCACCCGTTCCCTAGTAACAAGGAAGGGGACAACACAAAGTCTTTTTTTGTTTTTCCAGTTGTTCGGGAGACATAAGTGCTTATGGCGCCCACACACCCACCCTCTGCTCATCTCCCCCCCTGCTTAAGTCAAAGCGGGGAGTCTAATTGTAGATGCATGGAAACTGGGTGGTAGGCAATAGCTCATCCAGGTTCTTTGGCTGTTTTGAGAAATGTTTGTAGAGCCGTCCATGTTTAATTAAATGTTTCCCTGGAGCGGGTTAAATAAGACATTTTCTTTTTTGCTTTGCAGTGTTAAGAAACCAAGGCCTGTTGCAGTATGGGCGATTGGTCCTTCCCATTCGTGCTGGCAAAGGTAGCATGCTGTGGGTCCCATCAGCCTGAATGTCCCAAAGGTGCTTTATAAAGGAGGCAACTGGACTTTTTTTTCTATTGAAGACGTTTCGCTTTTCATCCATGAAGCTTCAGCTTTTGCAGGATAGAAAATCCAGTTGCTTCCTGGAAAAGCACCTTTGGGACAACCAAAGGACCAAATCAGACCTCTGGAGGACTGAGAATCTCTACAGATTTTTAGCTATACAATTTGGGATGAACACCCTTGGAACGGTTGTGGGGGTAGCAAAGGCTCCTGCAGACTACAGGAACCAGAAGCACCACTAAGGTGGCTCTGAGGACACAGATAAACCTTGCCAAGCAAGCACACCACAACAGAGGAAAACAGACCTCCTCTTTGGATGACTTCAATGTTCATTTCCATTGCCCTCTCTCATTTCCTGCCTGGAAGATCTCTTTGGTTATTCTGCCCCTCCCTTCCCCCACAAAAGAAATGATGGAGAGGAGCATCAGCTGGCAAGCGACCAAGAGACAACCCAGCTCTGTGTCCTCCTAAATATTCAGTTCCCTTTGTCATTTTGTCATGTTTTCCACCGGATAATGAGACATCCAATGTTATCATAATTGTTTGGTCTGACGGTAGGGAAGCTCTTGAAGATCTATCAGCGGGGAAAGGATGGTAGCAATACAGAAATAAAAGCAGAGAAATGAAAGGAAAATGGTTGTTCCTGATTTTTATTTTATTTTATTTTAAATCTCTGCAGAATCAGGCATTCAGGCTGTCTCTTGAACCCGTCCATGCTGGCATTGAGCAATGGATCCACTTATTCAAAGTGGGAGGTCTCACCTGGAACACAGGTATGGGGAGGTATCTCATAGGCTTGGTGGTTAATGCAGTTTGTACATGAAGGAAGGTGGACGCCTTTTACCATTAAAAAAATTAGATAAATGGCAACAGGCTGTTAAAGAATCTAGACTCTGGGGGAGGGCAGAGAGATACAGGATTATGAGTTCTCCTCAATTTAAGACTACAGGTAGTGCTCAAATTACAACCATTTGTTTAGTGACCATTTGAAGTTACAGCCACACTGCAAAAAGTGAGTTATGACCATTTTTTATACTTACTACCAATATAGCAACCCCATAATCAAAATTCAGATACTTGGCAACCGACTCATATTTACGACGGTTGCAGTGTCCCGGGGTCACATGATCCCCTTTTGTGACCTTCTGACAAGCAAAGTCCATGAGGGGGCCAGATTCAATTTACAACCATGTGATTAACTGCAGTGATTCACTTTGCGACCATGTTGCCGGCTTAATAACTGCAATGATTCACTTAACAACGGTGACAAGAACGGTAGCAAAATGGGGCAAAAGTTACTTAAGAGCTTAGCAAACAGAAATTTAGGGCTCAATTTTGGTCGTAAGTCGAGGACTACCCGTAAGGGCAGACCCATCTAGATCAGGGGTCTTGGCAACTTTAAGACTTGTGGACTTCAACTCCCAGAGTTCCTCAGCCAGCTTTGCTGAGGAATTCTGGGAGTTGAAGTCCACAAGTCTTAAAGTTGCCAAGGTTGGAGAGCCTTGCTCTAGGTTGCATTCTGCTCTCCAAGGTGCTGAAAGGAAATATGGCTTCAGCACCTTGGAGAGCAGCATTGCAACCTTGATGGGTTGAAAGGACTCAAATCTTCTCTGGTGTTCCAGGTGATCCTGAGTTTGTTATGTTGCAAAAGACCTGAGGTCATTTTGAAGAGTAAGATGTCAGCAGTGGGGTTTGCCTGAAAGGAAGACTTGCCAGCCAACCTGGTAGAAGCTTGCAGATTGTCTGCCCTTACATAGCCTACATCAGGTCTTGTTGCTTGCATTAATAAATCATTAGTGGTGCTCAGTTAAAGGAAGAGGGTAGAAGATTCAGATTGCAAAGCCATCAATCTGAAAAACAAATTTATCCAATAGAGCAGCAGCTACCATTATTATTTTGTTTATGTACTTTTTTTTAAAAAAAAAACCTTAATTCTTTAATGGTCTTATGCTATATTAGAGAGGAGGTCCACCGAAAAGGAAAGCAGGAGAGATTAGATGATATCTATTGGGAATTAGCACTGCAAACAACCAGAAACATAATTCATCTTTTCACATATTGAAAAATTCTGGATTTCTAGTTAAACTACTTTTCCCTTGAAAGTTACCTCAAAATGTATAAATATTTATAAATATTTATACATTGGATAAATATTGTATAAAGCATTGTATAAATATTTAATCATCTTCCTTCCTTCCTCCCTTCCTCCCCACTCCCCCTCACTCTATCCTTCCTTCTTTTCCTTCCTTCCTTCCTTCCTTCCTTCCTTCCTTCCTTCCTTCCTTCCTTCCTTCCTTCCTTCCTTCCTTGTCTTCCTTCCTTTTCTTCCTTCCTTCTTTGTTTTCTCTCCCCTCTTCCCTCTTCCCTTTTCCTTCCTTCCTCCTCCTCCTCCTCCTCCTCCTCCTCCTCCTCCTCCTCCTCCTCTCTCTCTCTCTCTCTCTCTCTCTCTCTCTCTCTCTCCCTCCCTCCCTCTCCCCCTCTCTCTCCCACCATGTTTAATCCACTAAAATTCTAACCTGGCTCAAACACACGAGTGTTTTATGACACATGAAATAATAATGGAAAGAAACCAACTCCGCTCCTTTAGGGTCTGGCAAAATGACAATTAAAAAACAGATAGGAATTACATTATTTGGTCAGTTAATTAGTTAGTTGAGTAATGGCTTGGCGCTGAAGTCTCTGGAGAGTTATATCGGGCCCATAGCGTATGCCACGGATTCACTCTACTTAATGAATGGAAGGAAATTTGTTTTATTGTTCAGGAGCTGTTATTCTTAATGGATCTGAGAGACAGGCTAGAAATATGCTACTGCCAAGGTAGGATTGATTCTGAACAGCTGGCAATGGCCAGGGTCTGAGAGAAGATTTAATTTGGAATCACGTTAGGAATGCGCCCTTGTGCTTTTAACCATGTTAGTGAACGGATGGCTTACATCCTGATGAGCAAAGCTATGAATGCATGCAATCAGATAGACGCCAAACTACTGTAAACTCGAACATATTAGAGTCATGAATTGAATAGTAAACCAGTCATTATTCATAAGTGTGACTTGGATTTCTCTCTCTCTCTCTCTGTCTCTGTCTCTCTCTCTCTGTGTGTGTGTCTGTCTGTCTGTCTGTCTCTCTCTCTGTCTGTCTCTCTCTCTCTCTGTCTCAGTCTCTCTGTCTCTCTCCCTGTCTCTCTCTGTCTCTCTGTCTCTTTCTCTCTGTGTCTCTGTCTCTCTCCCTCTCTCCCTCAGTCTCTCTCTCTCTCTCTGTCTCTGTCTGAGACTCTCTCTCTCTTTCTCTGTCTCTCTCCCTCCCTCCTTCCCCTCCTCTCTCTCTCTCTCTCTCTGTCTCTGTCTCTCAGTCTCTCTCTCTCTCTCCCCCTCCCTCCTTCCCCTCTTCTTTGTCTGTCTCTGTCTCTCCCTGTCTCTCTCCCTCTCTGTCTCTCTGTCTCAGTCTCTCTCTCTCCCTCCCTCCTTCCCCTCCTGTCTGTCTCTGTCTCTCTCCGTCTCTCTCCCTCTCTGTCTCTCTGTCTCAGTCTCTCTCTCTCTCCCTCCTTCCCCTCCTGTCTGTCTCTCTCTGTCTCTTTCTATGTCTCTAAGTCTGTCTGTGTCTCTGTCCATCTGTCTCTCTCCCTCTGTCTCTGTATGTGTGTCTCTCTCTCCCTTCCTCTCTCTCCCTGTCTCTGTTTGTCTTTCTCTCTCTCTCTCTCCCTCCCCCCTCTCTCTGTCTCTGTCTCTCTCAAAACGGAACAGAAAAAAACCCCTCGACTTACAACAGTTCATTTACTGACCATTCAGTGTTACAACAGGGCTGAAAAATGTGACTCATTGCCCTTTTTTTTTCATAGTTACGACTGTTGCAGCATCCCCGTGGTCATAGGATCAAAATTCACCCACTTGGCAACGGGTACATCTTTATGACGATCGCGCAGTGTCCCATGGTCACGTGATTTCCCCCTTTGCGACCTTCTGACAAGCAAAGCCAATGGGGAAGCTGTATTGGCTTCACCACCGGGTTACCAACTTATCAACTTGCAGGGATTCACTCAGCAACCGTGGCAAGAAAGGTCATAAAACGGGGCAAAAGTTGCTTAACAAATGTCTCAATTAGCAACATAGGTTTTGGGTGTAACTGTAGTCGTAAGTAGAGGATTAACCTTTACCAGAGTTGGAAGGGACCTTGGAAGTCATCTAGTCCAACCTCCGGCTCAAGCAAGAAATCCTATATTTCCAGAGGAATAATTGCAGACTACAGGAACCATTTGCATCCCTCAGGCGACCCTGAGGACACAGATAAACCTCCAAGTGGCCTGAACGACCCTCTAAAAGGATGCAAATGACCAGCTTTCTGCAAGGAGTATAAATCCTTCCATTCCCCACCATCCAGTCAGAGCTGAAGAAGCTTCTTGGATGAGAAGTGAATTGTACTCAAAAGAAGAAGAAAAAACAAGAAAGTCCAGTTGCCTCCTGAAAAAGCAGCTTTGGGACAACCATGATCTGGAGGACGGAGAATCTCTACAGACTAAGAAACCCTCTACCATTTTAGAGAAATGGCTGCCCAAACTCTTCTTAAAAACCGCCGGTAATGGAGCATCCATAACTTCTGGAGGCATTGCATTTTTATTTTTATTTTGCTTGGGGTTGGCTCTTCTATCAGAGGAAAGATTCTTTTGTTTAATTGCCTTTCAGGGTATGCAAAGAACACGCAAGACAAAATATTAATTGTTGTGAACGTACATGTGCAGACAAACCCACAGGGAAAAAGAGTTTGTGCCTCGACTTGATGGACTCCATAAAAACCTTTGCTTGCTCACCGGAAGCCAAAATTCTCAGTCTAAAATGGGCAAGGGGGTGTCTGGCATGAAGTGTTTCCATAGCAACTGCAGTCATAAGAGAGCTGAAAACCCGAACAGAGAGGGCGGGGGTGGTGGTCATAATATAATTATGAAACAAGTGTTCTATGCTTTTATTTATACAGAAACAGTGTCTTTGGTGCACCATTCATTGTCAAACAAAGGAACCCCAAAGACAAGAAAGCATTGTCAACAAATTCAGTACAAACTCGATAAGCAATTTTTAAATATTTTTCTTTTCTTTTTTTCTACAAACTTTGTACACTTTTATTTGCAAGCCCTTACAAATGCAGACAGGATTGTTGTTAACCGGTGCTTTTCAATCGTTCTTTCAATATGCAACGCTTCTGATTGTGTGCCTTGTTAACTGCCTGGAATTATTTGATTAAGATGAACAGCCTCCTCAGATTTGCAGAATGAAACAAACGAACAAACGAATAAACAAGGAGCAACACATTAGGTCAAAAGGAGGACAACACCTAACAGAAGGCACTTCTGAATGCGTTCAAAATTGTTGGTGTCATTTTTGTAGGCTGCCCAAAGCTGCATTGCACGAGATGGGCGGCCTTATAAATATGATTCATTAATAAATAGGGAATGAAAAGCTTTGTGTTTCTTCCTAACAGATTTAGCTGACCCTACACTATCGTCTTAGTAACTGCGGGATAGAGAGAGAGAAAATTTAAAACTTAGAGGATCAAAGGGAAAACTTGAGAAATTAGATAAATGAAGGCGATTCTATTCCCAACAGCCATAAAACTCCAGGAATATGGAAGAAAATTTGTATAAGATGTTTTACAGGTAGCATTTTCCCCCCGACAAGAATAACAAGAATGTTCAAGAATAAATCTGAAAAATGTTGGAAATGTCATCAGACACCTGGCTCATATTACCATATGTGGTGGACTTGTGTGGATGCTAAAAAATACTGGACTAAAATCCACATGTGGTTGGAAAGAATGACAAAAAAACATATAGATTTGAAACCAGAGATATTTTTATTGGGAATTTTACCTGAAATATAAAGACTTGAAATACCTGATTGTAAACGTGTTGACGGCAGCTAGGATTGTATTTGCTAAAAACTGGAAAAATGAGAAAATACCATCACAGGAGGAAATCATTAAGAAAATATTGGAATGTGCTGAAATGAGTAGATTGACATTTGAAATTAGAGAACAAGAGGATAAACAATTTTATAAAATTTGGGATCTTTTCTATCAATGGTTGGATAATAAAATACAGTAATGAAATATGTAGACTTTTAGAAAATAATAAATATATAAAGATGTACTTCTTTTTTATTATATCTACCAAATGTTTTTAGGACAGATTTGGGATGATAATATGAACTAATAATAATATAATATAAACTAATAATATAAAATAAACTAAGTAAATTATGATTATCTTGTAAAACATGAATAAATTAAAGTATAGTCAAATGATTAATAATGATACTAAGGTATTTAGTTTTTGATTGAAAATATGAGATTATATGCAGTGCAATTGTAATTGAAGACTACGAAATGGAAGCACAAAACAATTTGTAAACCAACCGGCACACTGTATGTACACCTATGGAAGATAGCTTGATGTTTTTATGTTTTGTTTGTTTATGTTTGTTTTTAAAAACCAATAAAAAATTTTTTTTAAAAAAACTCCAGGAATATGGCAGGGCAGTTGGACAATGAAAGGTTTTTCTAGCATATTATTTGACATGTGTGGTCAGAACCTCAAAATTACATATAATATGGGCTTCATTTGAACAAAAGAGCCAGCTGAGAACTACATAAGCGGTTATCATATCTGATTGGTGTAATGATTTGTGTTTTCTTACAATTGTGCCTTTTATTCTACTTTGTAGCACACTGCCTTTTATTGTTTCTATATTTTACAGTATTCAGAAATGGTTCAATAGGTAACAGCTATTTAACTGCACAGTCAGCCAGGTGTTGAGGCTGCATTTGGGATCTTGATCCAACTTTCAAGTCCTCAAGTTTGTATTATTACTATTACTATTATTATTACTATTTAATCTTTAGTGAGGTTCACAGCCTTTGGAGCTGGTTGGTAGCTCAACAGCTCGAGTCCTAACCAAGGACCTAGGAACTGTTCGGGTAGCGTCGGAGGATATAAGCTGTTCCAAGTATGGTGGTTTTTTGTGGAATCGGGGTATTCAAGTCTGATAAATTCAGGATTATAATATTATTATTATTAATCACACAATCAACCAGATGTTCAGACTGGATTTGGCATTTTTGTCTACCTACCAAGGACCTGGAATAGGCAAATCTGGATGTTTCATGGTGTTAACAGAGATCGCCGCAGGATGGAAGCTGTTCCAAGTAAAGCTGCCTTCTGCAATTGACTGATGGTAAATGTGTCAATGCCAGCAATGGTGTTCAAGTGGTGCTCCAGTTGACTAGGGACTGCACCCAAGGTGCCTATGACTAATGGTACTACCCTTGTTTGCCTTTGCCATAGTCATTCTATTTCTATTTGTAGGTCTTTGTATTTTGTTATCTTCTCCAGTACTTTCTTTTCTCTTCTGCTAACTCCAGGCATTGCCACATCCACTTTTTGGTCTTTCTTATCAACAACTGTTAAATCTGGGGTGGTATGTGGTAGGGGCCTGTCTGTCTGGATTCTGAAGTCCCAGAGCAATTTAATGTTTCATTTTCTATTACTTTTTCTATTTTATGGTCCCACCAGTTCTTGCTTACAAGCAAATGATATTTCTTGCAGATCGTCCAATGCACCATTGTTGCGACTTTGTCATCATCATCATCATCCTATTTACACTGGTGGTTTTCATTCTGCTTGTCCAAAAAGAAAGCGGCTTAGTACAATATTTAAACCGTGGCTTTTTGCAGGTTGTTTCTTTCTAAGTCCCTAGTTAGAAGAATGCAGAGAATTTAATTCAGCAACCTCTGGAGAGGGATAGTTCAGACATAGCTCAAAGAAACTACATTTCCTGGAGGTTGATCAACGCAGGTGACACTCCAGAGCCGTGCTGGTGAATTTCATTGTGCCTCCTCCTGCTTGAAATAGTTAGCAGGCCAATGGCTAAGGGATGGCGAGAAGATGTGATTGGAAGGGGAAGGGGTGGGGGGAAAGAGTTTTGGAAAATCTCAAATACAGAAAGTGGGAGCAGCTCTACATTCACATTATTCCACAATTCTTCCTTGATCTTGAAAGAATTAGGTCATAGAATATCAGGGCTGGAAGGGATCTTGGAGGTCTTCTAGTCCAACCCCTGCTCAAGCAGGAAACATTATACCATTTCAGACAAATGGCTGTCCAGTCTCTTCTTTTAAAAAAAATGTTGGATGGAGCTGTCCAGTCTCTTCTTAAAAGCCTCCAGTGATGGAGCACCCAAAATGCCTGGAGACAAACCATTGCACTGGTTAATTGTTCTCACTGTCAGGAAATTTCGCTTCTGGGTTGGATCAGTTTCCATCCATTACTTTTGTTGTGGTTTGCCGGCAGCCGGTGCAGATGGCAGCGGTATCGGACAGTGAGGATGAAAGGGAACCAGTCAGGGAGTCTGGAGAGGACTCGGACGAGGGTCCTGCATCCGATGCAGGGATGGGACCAGGACCATCTGAGAGTGGGGTGCTGCCTTTGGAATCTGGCAGCAGTGAGGCAGAGGAACAAGGGGAGCCTGTTACCAGTGGGCGTATGCGCAGAGCTGCTAGAAGGTGAGAGCAGCTGAAACAGAAGGAACAACTCGGGAATAAGGCTGGGAGGGGATTGCCACTCCCATCAGGGATAAAAGTCAGTCCTCAATGACAAAGAACTTTGCAGGAAGAAAGCAGTTCAGTACTCTCTTGAGTCCTTCATGAAGCTCTATACTCTGGTCAGTTTTTTCTGGGTTTTGGGGTTGGTTTATGTTAGCCTTAGCCTTCTGTTTCTTGGCAGCATTCGACAGCACTGAAAAGCATGTTCTTATCTGGAGGAACTGTGCCTGATGAGTTTTGGCTGGGAATGCAAGTAATTCCCAGCGTCGCATTAAAAAAGTGTTACTTTAAAATTCAGTTTGTGTTTTATTACGTTTGACGAAGCCTGGGTCAGAACAACTATCTCGTCCTGCCTTCTCATGCTTTGGAGAATAGGTCAATTTCCTCTTCTCTGTGACAGCTTCTGAAGTACTGGAAGATGGCTAACATGTCATCCATAGACCTTCTTACCATTAAACTAGACCAGAGATGGTGATTCTTCATATGTTTTAGCCTCCAGACCACAAATCATCTTTGTTGCTCTTCTCTACATTCTACAGCAGTGGGATTCAAAAATTTTAACCCACGGTTCTGTGGGTGTGGCTTGGTGGGCATGGCAGGGGAAGGATACTGTAAAATCCCCATTCCCTCCCCACCCCACTAACCTGCTTTCCAGCTCCGTTCTCCTGTGCAGGGCAACCAAAGACCCAGCCAGATAACAAGATAATCAGAGTTGGAAAGGACCATATAGGTCATCTAGTCCAACCCCCTGCCCAAGTGGGAGACCCTACACCATTTCTGACAAATGGCAGTCCAGTCTCTTCTTGAAAGCCTCCAGTGGAGAAGCTCCCACAACTTCTGAAGGCAGCTTCTGTTCCATCGCTTGATTGTTCTGTCAAAAAATTTCTCCTTATTTCCAGGTTGAATCTCTCCTGGATCAGTTTCCATCCATTATTCCTTGTCTGGCCTCCGGGTGCCTTGGAAAATAGCTTGACCCCCTTCATCCTCTCTGTGACAGCCCCTCAAATATTGGAAGATGCTCTCCTGTCTCTCCTGGTCCTTCTCTTCACCGGACTAGCCATGCCCAGTTCCTGCAACCGTTCATTGTATCTTTTAGCCTCCAGTTCCCAGCCGACCAGTTGAGACTCAATGGGAGGCAGAGAACAGGTGGGGGCGGGGCCAATCAGAGGTGGCGTTTTCCGGTTCTCTGAACTACTCAAAATTTCTGCTACCGGTTCTCCAGAACTGGTCAGAACCTGCTGAATACCACCTCTGTCTTTCTAGGGTCTCAACATCTTTTTTACATCATGGGGACCAGAGGACGACGCAGTATTTCAAGTGTGGCCTCCCCAATGCAGTATAAGCTGCAGTGATTCAACCCATTCTATTTATTTCAACTTCCTCCTATTACCCAGGACAAGAAGTAGAATTTATCCTGCCCTTCCGCTCTTCCCCCAAACAGCCATTTTTCTCTTTTCCTTTTTTTTTTTTTTCCAAAGCAGGTGGGAAAACAATTCAGCAGAGGACAAAAGGTACA